>NW_020170393.1:597281-631944 GCF_000524195.1 Echinococcus granulosus | reverse complement strand
AGAAGGGAGTGACGGCAATAGCAGCGACGGCGAACGGCGGCCGTCTCATCTCGGGTGGCGGCGAGGGCCAAGTGCGCGTCTGGCAGGTCCGCGAGATACTAAACAAGGCATCTCGCAAGGACCGTTTGTATGGTCACCGGTGTCGTGGCGACAGGGCAGAGGGGGAGGCGGGGGCAAAGCAGTCCATGTTTGTCACCACCCTCCTCGCTACCCTAAAAGAGCATGCCAACACCGTCTCCTGCATTAAAATCACCAAAGATGACAACGCTTGCGCTTCCTCCTCTGCTGATGGCACGTGCATTGTCTGGAGCTTGGTGTGAGTCCCCAATGTATTTCTGTAAAACCCAAATTATCCCTGAAGATGTCATAAGGCGGCAGAACTAGTCTTTTTAATAAGACTATTATTTAAGGCTATGTTCGACTCCGTGATATCCTTTTGAATTTTCTTTTTGAATTGGCCCTCAATAATCCATCGTTGTGGTGCTTTAATCAACTATACGCTTTAGTGGACTTCAGCCAAGTGTTCGCTTTCTTCCTCCTTCTTGACATTATGGTAAACAAGTTGTTATAGCTTCGTGGATTTCAAGACTTAGATGGGACTGTCGTCTCAACCACTTAATTCCCTTACGTAGATTTTCTGTTAGGAGGGTACTATTATACGTTGGCATAATTCCTTACACGCAAAATCGGGATTTTGCAAACTCCACTGCCTGAGTGTTCGCCCTTTGAAAGCAAGTTGCCTAGAGGCTGGCAACTGTGGCTCTTTTTTCTTCTAGGCCCTGAGTTGATTAGTTTTTTTTAAATACTAGTTTTCAAGCAAATTATGTTTAACTTTTTCATTTTGTGTCACAGAATGTGATTTCTACTTAATCAACACTGCATAATGTTTAAATTTTGGCCTCTGCTTGACAATATCCAGTACTACTTTAGACGGAAAACTTGTGTTGACCATATAAACTTGTTTTTACAACTTGATAAAGCGGGTATTTTTATTTCTCATCTAAATTGAAAAAGATTCAGATTCAAAATTGCAATTCTTTGGAGTGTTTCACTTTTTACCAGCTAACGGACGCTTTTCTTCCGGTTTTCTTTTAGAGAATTCACACGAATGCAGATAATATTCGCGAACACCCTCTTTCGGGTGGTATGCTTCCACACCAGTGAGGTGCAACTGTTGACTGCAGGCACCGACCGTAAGATCGGCTACTGGGAGATGTACGACGGTTCGCAGATTCGCGAGTTGGAGGCTTCCCGCTCCGGCTCCATCAACGGCATGGACATCGCCAAGGATGGTGCCATCTTTGTCACCGGTGGCGACGATAAAATTGTCAAAGTGAGCCAATCGCTCATCTTTTTACCCTTATCTTCAGTTACGCGCCCTCGGGTATTTAAATTTATGAGGTGCCAGCAAAACCTATTCAGTCGGCAGTTTTACAAGAATAGTGATTCACGTATGCTGATAAACAAACTTAGAGAAATCACACTCCCTCAGGAGGTCCTTCCACAGGATCAAATGGGCAAAAAATCCTATGCAAGCTATCCCGTATCAATGTTATGCTACTGAAAGAAAGTCAGTAGTAAGTTATTAGTAGGTTGGTTGGCAATGCAACCTTCTTGTTGTAGTCAACAAAGTTGACATGAACAGTGCAGTTCCAGTATGCTGTACGGCTCATTCCATTTAGTTTGAAAGGCCCGAATTTATGCCAGAGGAGATACAAAATTTTCTGCGCATTTATTCGCTTATAGTAACAAGTAGGATGTTTGTCGGCCCAGGCGGTCAACAAGCATTCTGCAGGACAAAGTTCAAGCGAATAATTATGTATTTGAACATTTCGTTTAACGATATTGCAGGATGAATAGTACAGCCTCACTGACTCGCCCATGGTTAATGAATTCCACAAACTTTTGGTTCCAGTTCAGTTGCAGTTGTTGTTGTTGCGAATGTGTTGGCGTCTCTCTAAGGTAATCAAAGTACTTTTGTTTAGGAATGTATTTGGTGTCGACAGGGTGCAGTAAACTCATTAAGATGACACTGTTTACTCCTAGACATCACAATCACTATCTTTTCAAAATACTATTCATCAGCACCATTTTTTTGAAATTCCGACTGTGAATCCACAATAATGCCTATGCAAAGTCCTTTCGGATGGCGCCTCTTCATCCTGTGGAATTAAATTATCCCACACTTGATTGCAAGATGACTGGATAGAGAAATCGGAAGTGTGGTTTCGCTTCAGCCGTATGAGCAGATTTCCCTTTTACACCGTTTTGGCTGACAAATGACCCGCTGGCGGGCTTTCTGCTAATTAAAAAGAGTATAAAAAGTTAAACCATATTGAATAAAAACTCTGCTATCGACGCTTATCACAGAATGGATGCATAGTCCTAGTTTATAAATGAACTGATTCACTGTTATCCTTCATCAAAGTACAAGCGGTATAGGCACCTTGACCTCAGAAGGCATAAATTTACATCAAAACAAAAATTTCACATAAGTAGCCCCCTCATACAAATCCCTTCATGTCGAAAAACAGACCGACATTAAAAAGCACTTGACCTGATCTGATAAGATCAAAAATTGTCCGGTAGCAGTAGCGGTAGGAACTGGGGCCACTGAGAGTGTGGTGACTCTCTTTAACCCTACCCCCCCCCCCCTAGGTGTGGCGCTACAACGAAGGCGACGTGACGCATGTGGGTCTCGGCCACTCCTCTCCCATCACGCGTCTCATGATCTCGCCTGACCAACGCCTCATCGTCACCGTCAGTGAGGACGGCGGCATCTTCCTGTGGGACCTACCCCCGCACTAAATCTAACTTTATATTCCTGTTCTCCTTCATCGCATTCCTTCACCATAAAAACGCTAACCGCCTCCTCCTCCTCCTCCTCCCCAATGTCTTTTCACTCATCTTCATTTCAATCCAGTTGCTTCCAGAGGACAACCGGGAGTTGTCTACTTGATCGTCGATGGGGATCGCACATTTTAGACTGCAAATTGCATTGCGTGTAGGCTTCTTCCCAACCTTTCAAGTCTTGAAGTTTCGATGTTAATGGAATGGAGTTATCGGGTGGATGATCTAACCGGACAGGTAGACGCACAGGCGACTTTTCGAACAGGGCTTTCCGTAGGCAAAGATCTGCACGATCGTGACCACTCTGTGTGTACATGCATGACCGGTGGGTGGGTCGCTCTGGTGCAGCAGATGCCACCATCAGCGCCTTTTATCGGTGGCAATTCGTTCAACTTATGGCTCGGATGCCCTTTCCCTACGACTGTAAGCATTTTTATCTGTATGGAATGCCTTTTTAAAAGCTTTAAAGAGGCTAGCGGGAACGTATCAAATGGACAACCTCAACAACTGCGAGCAATATAAAAGGTGGTTTTTTAATCATAAAAACAGCCAAATTGCCGTGTAGATGCACACAGTTATGTGGTGGAACTCCACCCTTGCGCCAGGTGGTGTGCCAGAAACAATACCTTCGACAATCAACTTTGAACTTGTGCGTTGTAATTTACTGCAATAGTAAAGTAGCATTTTAGATACACTGAAATTGGAAATTCTCTCAGAATGTTCAGTGACTATTTTCTAATGAATTGTTAAATCATTAAGAAAAATACTCAAATTTGACTTTACTGTCAAGTAACAAAGGCCCTAGTCGTGTGCGCAATAATTTAGGCTTCGTAAATTCCCCAACAAAAGGAATTACAATAGCCAGATTGGTGGAAAGTTCTTTCCTGATTTGCAAGAAGTTGGAAGTTGGACGGGTATGCGACCTCATAGTGGAATGCTGGCATGGTTGAAGTGAACGCCTTGCCGGTTGTGTGGTCGCACGTCCCTCCTTGCTGCCAGGATTGTGTAGGCTGAAGGGTTGCACAACCGCTAGCCAGTGGGGTGGGGCACACGTTCTATCCCGCTTGAACCGCCAATTAGCATTTTTCTTGATGTCAAGGTGCGCAATCGAATTTAGGATTTTCAAGCCTACCTGCCGTTATTACATCAGCTCTTCTGGCAAATCTGTACCAAAGCGGTAATTTGCTTCATACTGAACGAATGCCTAGAAGAGTGAGTTTTCGTGTCAGTTGTCAAATTCAGCTTTCTTTTAAATGTGTTTCTGTTTGTATCAGTTTCCACTTTTCTGTTTTGGTGTTTGGCTTGATGGTTTTCTCCTTGCTGTAAGGTAAGTCGTGCGTTGAAAGGCGGAATCAAATTTGTTTGCATTATCCAAAATTTAACACAGCAAACTTGTTAGTACGTGAGGGATTATTTTCTTCGTTCACCTATAAGTATGTTGCTAAACAAATGTTAATGAATGCAAGGGTTGATCTAAGGGTTAGATATAAGGTTCTTCAGTTGATAGGTTGTTAGTTGGAAAAGCTATGTCAAGGATAAGAAGTTAGGCGCACTTAAGCAGCATCATCCATCCATTCATTTCCAACTCATTCACCGATCCCCAATTCATTCATTCATTCGTTACAGATTCATTTATTCATTTATTCATCCTACCACTCATTAAATTATCCAGTCATCCAGCCATCCATCCCTCTATTCATTTCTCCATCCATCCATTCCGTATTCATCCATCCATCCATCAATCCTGTACACATCCATCCATACATCCCGTATTTAATTTTTCATTTCGTATACATCCACCTGTCCTGAATCCATCCTACCAGCCATTCATTCTTGTGTTTATTCATGTATACTTGACACACTTAGAAATGCAAATAAATGTAGTAATCATCATAGGTATTTCCGTATCATTTTGTTCGACAAATGACTATTAAGAATCCTAGCCATAGAGTGAGTAAAAAATCATGAAAAACCTTTATGATATTTACAACTGCAGATTTGCTGTTGTGCATGAATTGTGAGGTGGATGAGGATTCTTTGTTCTGAGGAAATAAATTCACTGATTTACCCATAAATCAAGGCTTAATTTGACATTTAGAGGTTAAAGAGGTGTGACCTCCAATTATACCTTATCCTTCTTTGAGTATCACAATGTAACCCCACGCCCCCGTCGAAGTCGTAATGCCTATTAATGGTGTTAATGCAAGGGCTCGGGGGCTCAGCCACTAAGACAGCGGCACAAGATAAGGGGACTGGAGAGCCCGTGTAATTGTAGGCAAATTGGAACTGACCACTTTAGAGAAACGGTCACTGACTGCGTCTGGCTATTAAAGGTGCATAGCTGATTGCATTCGCCTTCAACCAAGTGAAACCCAATTTAAATTATTCCCTTAGATCCATCCAATTCACCCCGGTCTATTGATCACATGCAACTTTCTCAGCTAATCAGCCAATAATTACGAGATGGTGAAAAATTTTGTTGTGGACTATGGTAAACTGGTTGGATGGAGGTTAAAAGTGTTTGCCATTTGGCGACCTTGTTGAGGTCATCGACCTGGCAAAGCTTAAACAACGACAATTGAAGGTGACGGAGTTGTAAACACAGGCGGAAGGTTTTCATTCCGCGCCTGCAGCCACCTGTAATAGCCGTAAAAGTAGGCGACGTTGCAAATAACATAATGGAGTCGCACTATAGGCTAAAGGACAGCGTTACGTCCGATGCATGGTTCAAACTATAGAAGGACTTGTTCAACGTTGATCTTGCAACGAATTAGTTCGTTCTCCACTTCAAAACTGGCTTCAGTGAAGTTTAGTCAGTACTGCAACCTGATATTGGCACAAAATCCACACGGCTAAGTCTCCGCGGCAACACTTCGGTGAGCGCTCGTTGCATGAGAGTGAGGGTTCCTTAACAAGTTGGAAACATAAACTACGCATGCAAATAATTCAAGATGAGCCCTTTCACGAATGACTGGTTCAAAAATCCATCTTCATTAGCAGTTCTAGTCGCGTAAATTTGCAGGCATTCGGGTGAACCTACCAGGTCATGTGGAAGAGGATCTAAAAATGAAGCCGGAGGCAATACATGAGAAGTATCGAGGTCTCACCACCTTGATACACTTTAAAAAACGTTGACACCACTTTCCCCAAAGGGGTTGCGACAGTTGCCAGGTCTGTGATGTGCGCCAATCAAACTAATCCATTCCACATCGACGTAGTCTGTCTAAAGCTAGACGATGACTCAACCTACACACCGATGCTAAGACAGAGCCCCCTTTTCCCCGCTGGAACTGAGAGACCTGGGTGTCTGCCAGGCTTTTTTCCCATTAACATCACCGGTGATGCCATTGTAACACTGCCCCTAAGATAGATGGGTAATGTTACTCTTCGCCTTCCCATCCAGCTCAACTACAGCCACCAAAGATCTAATGAAACGCAGTCAAACCAACCAAAGTAAGTCTATTACTCGCCTCGAATATCGCATGTTTTGCAGAAAAACTCATCTGACCCCCGGAGGTTTATCACAGTGGCTGTCAAGCGGGACTAAAGTTGGACATGGGCTCGAACATCACTGAATTGGAGAAACTGTTGCGTCAATTTAGTAAACCACCGGTCCACTCAACCAGACTCTGGTGTTGGTGATGACCAACTCTATTTTTCATAAAAAGTTCACTGATGCCCATGCTCCTGCAATGTGCCATTCACCGGGACATGCCATGTCAAGGAGGACAATATCAACTTATTTGTCTCTGCCTGATTTGACAACCTAGATCAGGACTCTACTAATGACTGCTGTCGAGGATCAAGAGGCTATGAAGTTCGACGACGTAATGACAGTAGAAGTGCCCTTTGTTGGAAATAAGTAACTGTTTTGCTTACCAAGCGACGACGTTAAATCCTTCTTCCATCGTCTCGACTCAGCACACATCATTAAAAGCTACCTGAAGTTACTTCGTCAATTTTACACTGATCATCCTGACGTCAGTCACACAGAGTCAATCACCGGAAGTTTTTTTTACTAACCACGCATGGACGATATTCTGGACATTCCTAAAGGGCGACAAAAATCTGCAGTAATCCCCACCAGTACCTTGGACTCAGCCAGGCGAACCCCGATTACGACCCCACAGCGACTTCATCAGACCGGTCCGTTGTGTCCCTTGCCTCGTTTAAGCGAATCCCCTTTCAAAGGGGCTGGAGATAGTACCTGTGATATCTCCAACACGAGACGCCAGAGACGTGAGTGACAGACAACGAAACACAGTCCACTTCACAAGAGCTCCAATTCTTTTGCCATCGATATGCCATTACGCATACTCACTCGCCACCGTGTAAGCGGCGAGGTTCAGTAGCACAATCAAGCGAAACTACTGAAGTCACGGGAGGAGGGGCGACTGGTGATTTCTTACAAAGCCTTCTACTGACATATTGCACAACCTCGAATGGCTCCGTACAAAACTGCCAATCACCAACCATAATACTCACTATGGGCTCAAGGTTATTTAAATGCTGCAACCATGGGAAAGTGAAGCCACCCGACCCCAACAGCATTTTACTTCAACCAATTAGATAGTACGTAAACACGGACCGTAATCTTATTGGTTGTCCGCCAGCATGGCAAGGCAGCCAAGCCGAAGTCTTTGTCCCGTGATCACCCAATTTGGGAGCTCGACAGGAGCCGCACCCAAGCACACAAACCGCAGTCGAACAGCCAAATGGAGAGATGTCCATTTGTATACTCCCAGTCCGCTTCCGACATCAAATGAGGTAAAACTGCCATTAATGGGGATATTGATGAACCTCCAATTAGGTACTATGGTCAGGACGGACGCTGCCGACGTTACGCTTGTACCTTACTTGTTTGTTTACTGCTTTTTTTGCACATTTTGCAATATTTAAAGTCCATGGCGCCACAAGATGCAAAATGAGGGACTCCTTCGAAATGAATGGTTTTTACAGGTGGATTCGGAAAGTTTTCTCCTCATTTTTTTTTACTTTTTGATAAATTAGTGACACAAGGCGCCCTAATTCCACTTAATCCTAAAAGAAAAGATGGTTTAAATTTTACTACTTTCAAGTAAATATGTCCAAACAAAATCCAATCCCCTTTTTGGGTACCATCGTCCTTAACCGTAGCCAAAAAAATTCGTCCGGTGTGAAAAAGTAGGGAAGCTTCCTAAAACACAAACGTTATCTGTCACAATAATCGCCATTACTAGGTGGCTACAAATTCCTCTTTTGTAAAACGTTTTGTCTTAGGAGGCTATAAACCCGGAAGTCGCCACTTTCACTTCCTTCTCGCCTTCATTCTGAAACAGTCTGTTCTGTATGTGATTATATGATTGTCAAGTGACAAAAAAGGATGCTAATCACTAACTGGAGGGAACATAGGAAGAGGAATGAGAAGGATGAGGAGAGGCATGGGACGGTACTCCCTTCCCATTCTAAAGCACAAATCTTCTCATGAGAAGGTTTAGCTGTGTGCAGCTTGAGGTCCTGCGTTGACTCGTAGGAATAGCGCTCCCTGTTGCCCGGTTAACCAGTCCCGACTGTTTCTAAAGAAAGGTGCAATTCTACACCTTAGTGTTGTATTGCATAGAATGGGAAAACATAAGTCACATACGTTTTTGGTCCTCAGCAATTAAAACGTAGCACCTCGAGGCTCTCCTGAAGGCAAAAGAAGCTATACTACTTGGGCAGACCATGTATTGTAGGCATACATTAGGGCTTGGAGTTGCTGGCATGGCCCTGAGGTGCAGTGACGGCGCTCCTAAGTGGCCCATTACCAATACCGAGTTGCACAAACAATTAAGGTATTACAGTACCTTTCCTGCCCTATAGTGCCCGTGCAACCAAACTATTAACGTATTACATGATCCGTCTCTTCTTTTCAGCGTCGTCTCGGCCCTGCTCTTGGTCACTCTCCCGCTTTGGCCAACACAAAGTAGCCGACACTGTGAGAAATACACCCACGGGTCGACCGCTCCAGTCGTTGAATTGCCATACAACTGGGGAGATACTTGACCCCAGCGACGCTTATCGCCCTTGACAGTTACACAAGATCGAGAGTTTCGTCCTATTTGAAGCCTGTATTTGGGGAAGAAAGAATGTTCTGGTCATCAATCGTGTCCATAGCTAGCCGTAGGAACAATGGCTTAAAATTAGGGTAAAATAGCAAAGGACGAGATTTGACCTAGTTACTTCAAGATAGGGTTTCGCGTCGATTCCTCCTTGCCACTTTGTTCGCACTTCAGCGTTGTCCAGCCATATCTCTGTGTTCCATCCAGCCAGTATAGAAGTGGTGGAGACATTGTGTATTCACCTAATTGACGTCTGCATACAGGTACCATGAAAAGCTCCGTAACAAAACTTTTTCGGATGATTCAAGGCCGACGTCACTTCTGTTATTAATGGCTTCCCCACAGACCACGTGACTGGGGTAATTGCTGAAAGTAGAGGCTGTTCTCAACCCTTCTGTTAGGAGTTGTCACAGATTCTCCCATCTACGGCTTACGCACCTCTTCCGTCCCGCTGTTTTTCGTTCAGCAATAGAAATCAGAATTTGTGTCCTTTAAGGTTGGGTTCGCTTTCCACATCACCAATGTAGCGTCCAGAGACTTCACTGAAGAAAAAAAGAGGGTATAATATTAGGGCAGAATGGGCATTGCCGATGTAGAGAAGGGCTTAGTGGCCACTGGCATAGCCTTGAGGCCAGCCCACGCAGAGCACCTGAGTGCTCTCTTTACCAAAAAGCGGAGAGCTAAACAAACAATCAACATTTTACTGAACAGTTTCGTCTTTTATTCCGTCATGTACAAAGCAGCAAAACTTCTGAGGTTTGTGCAAGACGTGGCTTGAAGTGTGGGTGGTTAGTGTAATGAGGGGGTCGGCTGAAGATAGATGGCCGGGTATACGTTTGTTCGCTCATCAACGCAACAAAAAAGCCACTACTCATCTCACATGACATTCAACAGGCAATGCAAAAGAGGGTGAATGAAGGGAACATATTGATGGTCTATAAAAATTAAGGCATTTGGGTAGCAGCCTTTTGCTTAATTCTCTCGACCTTTTCTACTTACGTAGATGGAAAAAACTTATTTCACCATCACCATAAAAGTTAAACATGCCTGAAATTTCTTGAAACTTTGATTAGCGTCGTGTTGTAGTCAACTGCAACTTATTTCTGAGTAATTTTATGACCAGAATCAAATCAGCGGTAAAACGAGTTTGCCGAGACGATTCAAAGGCAAGGGCGTCAAGCCGACAAGCTTGGATGACATATCCTCCAACCGGCGTTTGTTGAAATGACGATTCATAATAGAGAAAAAAAGTTAAACCAAGTCCAGATAGACTGATGCGTAGTTAACTTTTATAATACATGCGGACCATCCCCTGCGTCTTACAAACCCCTACTCGGAAAATCTCGAGAATCTTTTTGGTCACTTGGTAGTTACCACTGTTGTTTAACAACAAGTATACTACAGGTAGACGCACTGAAGTTGAGGAACCTTCTTCTTGGTCTTACCGAGATTTCGAGGAATGTGACCTGGCATAATAACTTTACTTGCTCTCAGTATCCAAAGCTTCCATGTACAAATGGACCTCAATGATAGGAGAAGTAATTCATGAGTTCTGAAGAGCGGAAGCATCAAGTGGCTCAGTCCTACAAGAGTTGCTACCGAATTTGCGGTGATTCTTCATCGTACGTAATGCTTTGGTACCACAAATGGCTATAAGTGCGGTTACTTTATCTGGTTCAAGTGCAAAGTCCTGAGACCTCCCTGAAGACCAAAGGGGACTTAATACTAGGGCAGAATATATATCGTCGCCCTGTTTAAGGGCTGGAGGGTGGGGCTACTGGCGTGCCTTGAAGACCATTCCACGCAACGTAACCAAAATGAAGAGTTAGAAAAAACCAAAGCATTACATCGCTCCCTGCGCTCCCCTAGGTCAACCTTTCGCGCCCACCATTGTGTAATGTGGTCGGTGCTGCAAGAAACACCCACGAATTAACCACGCCAGCCTTTAAATTTGCTTTAAATTGAAAAGATATCTAACTGCAATATCGCTGATCTCTCTCTTGACAATGCCACCGGATCTGGAGTTCCGTCCAGTATAGGAACTGATTTGGGGGGAAGGGAGAATGTTCCAACCATCACGTATACACATCGAGGGGTCATTTAATAAGGAATGTGGATTAAAGTAGTATAAGGTTTCGACACCATTCCTCCTTACTACACCGGTCTCAGTTCAGTGCTACCCAACCATATCTGTCTGAACTCTATCCAGCTGTCAGAAAGAGGTGGGAGAGGTGTCGCAAGTTCACATAATGGATATCAACATAGAGGTACCGTAGACCGCTCCGCAAGGAACTTCCCTGCATGGTTTACGGCTAATCCTGCCTGAGTTGTCACTAGCGTTCCTACAGACCACGCCGGAAAGGTAGTTGTCAAAGTTTGACATCATTTTTAACTATCGTTCGGAGTCGTAAACGATCCTCCCATCCGCAACAAATGCCCTTCTTCCACCACGTCAACGTTTAGCACTTAGAAAATAGAAAACAGAGTAGTAGCT
Source organism: Echinococcus granulosus (assembly GCF_000524195.1). Taxonomy (NCBI): domain Eukaryota; kingdom Metazoa; phylum Platyhelminthes; class Cestoda; order Cyclophyllidea; family Taeniidae; genus Echinococcus; species Echinococcus granulosus. The sequence goes on along the minus strand of NW_020170393.1, from coordinate 620,520 downwards.
TATTTTATGGCCTGGTTTGCCATCCACTACCAGCTATGTAGCACCATGAGACTCTCCCAGTAACGAAAACTGTTATGGTACCCGGGTAGAATATATGTTACCGACATATTGAAGGGCTGGGAGAGCTGCTGACATGACAAAAGGTCATGCCCTCCAGTGGAGGTACAAAGGTGGAGCCTCAAAAGCCTGCAAAAACACACCGAGGAATTAAACAAATACCCAAAGTAACATGATTAATATCCCTCAGTTGCCATCCTCCAGTTTCTACACAGACTTTCATTTTTGTGCAGTTGCACGAAACACGAGAGAATGTTCAAATTACTGGACTGGATCGGATTTTAAGGGCACACCGATTGTGAGAGGGTTAAGTTTACAAAAGTCCGAGGCACTGATCAGGCAACTGTTTACATTGTCGAGATCGCAGTGAACAACCTAAGGAGACGACCTTCTGTTTGCATCGGTAACTCAGTTATTTGTTTATGTGGTGATGAGGACGGTATAGAAATCTACAAATCACGGAAGTTACAACACCTTCAATCTTGTTAAAGAATTGATGATCAAATTTGATGCCATTTTAGAAGGAAAAACCCGCTTTAGCACCAAGATGCACTGAAGTGCAGGCTTATTTATTGTTAACTTGTCCATTATTCTGCATCTGTAATACCTCGATTGTTTGACTAACTCCTTGACTTGGTTTTGCAGGCATTTAAGATTTCGCTTTGGTACTTTTAGTGGGCGATCTAGGCTCCAGGCCACGCCAGTGTCCACCACACCCCCCACCCCTCTCCCGCAAGTTTTTCTCTGCCTGGACAACAATAGCTCTGCCATGGCATTATGACTTCCCCTGCCTTCAAGGAAGACTAGGGGTGCTGCAGTGGTGGCAGCGGAAAACAAAGCCGACCCTAAAAAGCGCCCGCCCTGATTTCCCCTACTGAGCGCTGAACACAAACACGACGGAAAAAGGATGTGTTGAGGATGGGAGAATCAGTGACGAGCCCTGATAGAAGCGCTGAAAATGACGACTACCCTCGGTATCTACCCCAGTTCCATGATTTGCCCTAGTTTCATTTCAGATGGAAGAAGGGAACTGCCTGTGAAACCGAGAAGTAGTGAACATAACTGAGGATTGAGTACCACCAAATTTACCAGCTTCAATTAATACCTCCACAGATCACGAAACCGCTTTTCTATTGCAACATATATGATGTTCATTGACATTCTAGGTCGCTCACCCAAACAATAGGAAAGGACCATCAACCTTGTGGGTCACGCTCTAAGACGGTAGAAACAATAATTACACTTCATTGCATAATAAACAACTCTACAATCATCTTGGAGACAATAAAAAATGTCAGAAAATACTGCGTTTATTTACTCGATGTTAAATAAATTAGCTGACGTGTAATTTGTCAGAAATTAGGCAAACAAAGAGAAGTAAGGGAATATCAGCCTACACAGTGGTAGACGTTAGAAAGGCCAAGCAAAAGAACTAATACGTGGTAGTGAAACGGAACGCCATTGGCGCAGCAGCGTACAGTCATACTAATGATCTTTTCTGTTGTGCTTGATGAAGGCAATCAGACCGTTCGTTGATCCGTCATGGGAGGTTACCACATCTTCCGAGTGAATTTCAGGCTGCAACTTCTTGGCCAGCTCCTTGCCCAACTCCACGCTGAAAGTTAAGCGATAAAACAATCACATCAAGATTTACGTAATGAACAAACGAACGAGTATCCCTAATTATACCATAAGCTGTGTTTTCGTCAAAACAGGGGGCCAGTCATTTTACGGAGGACTGCTAACAAGACACGGATCTGTAACGACAAAATCGGGAGTTTTTTTAATTGTCTGCGTCTGGTAACCGTTGCGAGCATTCAAAGTTGAGTAGAATGGAGGGTATAGTAATAAGTGGAGAGGAAGGTAAATAAGACTCACCCCCACTGATCGTAGGAGTTGATATTCCAAATGGCGCCTTGTGTGAAGATTTTGTGCTCGTACATCGCCACGATAACACCCAGCATAAAGGGATTGAGCTCAGTGAAGATAATTGAGTTAGTGGGTTTGTTGCCACGGAAGGTCTTGTGTTTTACTAACATCTCCAACTTGTCACCAGACACGCCTTGGGCTTCCAACTCCTTCCGCGCCGTCTCCGGTGTCTTGCCCAACATAAGAGCTTCCGTCTGAGCCAAGAAGTTGGAGAGCAGAATCTGTGGTAGCAAGAGAGAATCGGTGAATCACCTGGTACCCAATTAATGAAATGAGAAAACGAGGGAGGAGAAGTGGAGGCAAACCTCGTGGAACTCTCCATTCTTTATGGGATTGTGGGAGCGAACAGGAACGAGGAAATCACAAGGGATGAGGAGAGTGCCTTGGTGGATGAGTTGGTAAAAGGCGTGCTGCCCGTTGGTGCCCGGCTCGCCCCAAACAATGGGGCCGGTATGGTAAGAGACGACGACACCGTCACGAGTCACGTACTTGCCATTCGACTCCATGTCGCCTTGCTGGAAATAGGCTGGGAAGCGATTCATGTACTGATCATAGGGTAGTATGGCCTGGGTCTCTGCGTTGTAGCCGTTGATGTACATTACACCGAGCATGGCCAATATGATTGGCACCTAAAAAGGGGCAAGAACGCCTTATTACCACAACTTAAAGTTCACATTCAGCTGAAACACATGGGCAGCTAGCTAAAACAGTCATTAGTGTCATAACCACAATTACGCGAATCAAAGTGAACTTATTTCCCAGGTTTCATTAAAATGGTTGATTATGCAAACAATCCAACATAGCAGGTAATGACAAGAAAATGGTAGAGTTAAGAGTTTCAAGGTCGAGGATCTTCAAAATCGTACATTTTTCTCGATAGGAGTTTCTTTAAAGTGCTTGTCCATGGCGTGCGCACCGGCAAGGAGGCGCTCAAAGTTGTCCATGCCTGGAAGAAGAGTTTTGAAAAACACAATTTGGACTTAGAAAAGCATAAATTCGGTAGGTTATTTACGAGACCCACCATTTAAAGTATCAGAGTGGAACTGCACACTCAAAACAAATACCTACCGATATAAAGAGCAATCGACAACCCAATTGCAGACCACATAGAGTAGCGGCCACCAACCCACTACAAGGATAAAGTGATGAGATAGATTCCGATTTTAAAAGCTTCGTAAGGTTTTACGTAAATGTGGCATAAAAGTTGGTCGCTAAACATGCTAATGACTCACATATTCAGGACGTCAAAACTTAAACATGCTTTCAGGGAGCATAAGGACAAAAAAGTAAAAAACCCAATGTTACCTACATCCCAGAATTCAAACATATTTTCCTCATTGATGCCAAAGGCCTTTACCGCCCTGGTGTTTGTTGACAAAGCGACAAAGTGATTAGCCACAGCTTTCGGCTGGAAGAAAAGACGGAAAAGTAGAGATTTTATTCCAGAAAAAAATTATAAACGCGTGACGGCAAAATATGGAAAAAACCAACCATATTCAACCGACGAACTTAAAGCTCTAGCTCTTATAAGCTTTGACAGAAAATAGGCACATGTGTAATTAAAAACTATAAAGTGCTAGAGGATAGATGATGGTAAGGACAGAGAAATAAGACCTACATCTTTTAGTTGCTCCAACAACCACTCTTTTGCAAACTGAGCATTTGTCATGGTCTCAGCGGTGGTAAAAGTCTACAATGACAATCCAAGAGCATCTATTACTTAAGAATTAAGCGATTCAAAAATCGTCAAAATTATTTACCTTAGAGGCAATAATGAAAAGAGTCGTTTCGGGTCGAACATGTTTGAGAGTCTCAGCGATATGCGTCCCATCAATATTGGAAACAAAGTGAACTTTCAAGTTAGTGGCATAAGGCTTTAAGCAATTTGTAGCCATAACAGGTCCCTGGAAAACGAAAATGTCATTTTGACCATTGCATCGACCATAAAAAGATGACTACTGCAGGAAGGATATGAGTAACTAAGTATTATAGGATATGCAAATATTTTACTAGATCTGATCCACCAATTCCAATGTTGACGACATCTGTAAACGCCTTTCCAGTGAACCCTCTTATTTTCCCGACAAGCACACCATCGGTAAAAGCACGCATATGTCTAAGCACTTTGTTGACTTCAGGCATAACCTAGCAAAAAAGGTGAGCAAAAAAGTAGAATATCTACATCCTGGCCATCGACAAGAATTGGTGAATTCGATCTATTCCGAAGTGCTACATGCAATACCGCACGATTCTCCGTAAAGTTAATCTTCTCGCCCCGGAACATGGCATCACGCAATTCCTCCACATGTGATGCCTTAGCGAGTTCAATCAATTTTTGCATTGTTGGTTCATCAACGTAATTCTTCGAGTAGTCCACAAGTAATTTCCCTTCGGGGAAATCAAGCTGCCGACTGAGAAAATAACAAACCAGTTTCAAACATTACCTGTATTTCTGAAACCTTTGGGAATCAGCATCAAATAATGCCTTAATAGTGGTATCCAGAGGTTTAAAGTTCTTGACAAAATCCATAAGAGCAGCCATTCTAGAGGACACAAGCGTACGTGACAACTGCGCTAGATCTAATCGCGGTGCAAGTGGAGGGTAGCTAATTTGATTGATGTAAACAATTTGTTTAGTTTAAAAAAGTTACCAAGACCAAAAACTGCATTTTTTATATTTAAAATCGAAAGTTGCGTTGGTATTCATGGCACCTACTGCTTGAATAAAAGTCTACACAACAGTCCCATTCATTTTCAAATATTGTTGTTGTTTTTTTGCAAAAATTTGAAAAAGGCAGCAAGCGTTACTTAGTCTTGACATTAGTGTATCACCTGAGACTATCCTGGAGACAAAAGTGGACATAATACTGGCGCAGAGTTTATATTATTCGATGTGCAATAGGAATCAGGGCTACTGACATAGCCCGTAGACCTACTTACCTAGCATAGATATAATATTAAAGTACCTAAGTGGCCTTTTTACCAAAATTGAGCGTCAACTGTCCAACCGGTGTACTTTAGAATATTCACAGGAAGTTGATTATATACTGCTTTATTTGTTGCTTCCAAGCCCCTCTCAGGGGCAAAATATTGCGTTATTTTGCAAAATAAGTCGATTTTGATAATTACCGTCCCTTTATTGGCAGATTGCTAAAATGTATTGCCGAAGTATCTTGGGATGCAATGAAGATGTAAAAATCTGTTGGTAGTTACCTCAGGAAGTGTATCTAAGCTGTGTACACCTCAAGGAAATTATTGCAATCACTTGTTAGTTAAAATGGCTATTAGCGGATTAAGTGAACCTATTCTAAGTGGTCCGAAACCCACTGTAGAGCAGTTAATCCTACTTACGTGAAAATTTGGGAACAGCAACAACCTTTCCAGCAAATTAAACATAAATTGGGGGCTACTAAGACTCTTAAGCAGTCCTAAATAGAGACCAGATTGCTGAGGAAGTATAAAAGTGTAACCCATGTGGATTACCACTCAGCCTTAGTAAGTACTGTAGCCCCCAGAGACTTTTATGTGGACGAAAGGCGACAAAGTACATAGCAGAAAATGCTTTGTCGGCGTGCAGAAGGGTTTAATGGCTAATGGTATGGCCCAAAGGCCAGCCCACACAGCGAAGGTACAATGGCTAGGGCTTGAATTGACCCTTCACAAAAACCGAGAGTTAACCAAACAACCAACGTATTGCAGTAAGTTGTTAGGAACTCCGCCCCAACAAGTGCATTGGCTGACTTTGACCAAATTCTGAATAACACAGAATCAACGGGATTCGAAATTAACATCTAAGTCAAAATTTGGAGGCCACCCTTACTGATTTGAGAATAATTTGAGTGGTGGGTTCGTCCCGACAGCCCATGTGTGGGTAACTCAACTGCTGCTTAAAAACCCAATCTGGAGGAATACCGTTTCGACTATACAGGTAGCCTCAAAGTCCCATACATCAAAAGTCAATCCGTTACACCAGTGGAACTTTCTGCGAATGAAGGAATTATAAGTGTTCCGCTAGATTTTAAAACCCTGGAGAGTATAATAACATGCTCTGGAATCTAATGCCTATTATAAACACTGCCTACAAACAAGTTTACGCGCACAATTGGAATTTTCTCATTTTATTCAAAGGTTCTCACATAGCAATGGCACAATTGAGTCTAACAGGCCTTTGATGGAAATCAGAGTACAAATATCCCACATTTTAAATTAGGACCACAGCTTAGTTAATTTTAATGTTCTATCTAGCAGATATTCTACACTCATGTTAGAAACCAAGAATAAGTGCAAAATTATCACACATTCAACGCAAAAAACGTTTTGTCTACCAAAGAGACTTCTGAGAACAAAAGTTTGCAGTATATTATATTGTAGCATACCGAGACTTCCATGAAGACGAAAGAAAACACAATACTCGGGCAGAATATATATTCATTACAGAGCTATTGGGATGGCTCGAAGGCCAGCCCACCTAGCGCGGTACAACAAGGCTAAATCAAGGTACAAAAGTGGAGCCTCACCAATACCGAGGGATAAACCATCATTGTATTACAGCATGTTGCATGTTTGCATGACCTCCGGTTTTGGTGATGGAGGCGCTTAAGCTCTACGCCATCAAATTTTCGCCTGGAAGTCTGGCTTTCAAGCCACGACAGTAGGCCGCAGCCCTTTCGTAGGTCGCTATAGCGCATTCTGCATACGTACTTATAGAAATCCAACACTTCATTAAGGACAAAAGAAGACAAAAAATCAGGCAGAATGTGTTGTCGACATACCGTAGGGATTAGGGCTACAGACATGGCCAGGAGGCGGGCTCATTTGACAAAGGTGCAATGATGGAGTACCTAAGTGACCCTCTATAAAAATCGAGAACTTAGTAAACAATCAATTTGTTACGTACTGCATCTTCTTTAGACTTGGGGGGGGGGGGGAGGGCGACGGGTCGCTACAATATTACTCTATACAAAAAAACCAGTAGTGCAAATAAGGCTTCCTTAAGAGCGATAACCCTGTAGTCCAGTGTAAAATAGGAGAAACTTATATGCGTCATTATCTGCCCCACCATATTTAATTTGGTCAAAGTCTACTATACGGAATTTGCATTCGTCCTTAATTGTGCCGTCTTCTTGTAAGTGTGACTGAAGTTAAGCATTCTTTGATTATAGACTAATTACTACATTTTTTTAACGACCAGGATAGATAGCATATTAAATTAGGCATTATGACGAAAGTACTTCGAAGCATATGTTATGTTTGCTGCCTGTTAAACTAAGCTATGCTAATTTTTTTGCTAATGCTTTTGCTTGGCTACTCATAATTTTGTCACAACGAAGATCACAAATACTTAAACAAATTGGAATTGGTTTGTTTTAAAAAGTCCGTTTTAGCACTTCTTCGTTGCTTGTTCGTAATGGTGGGTGTGGTGGTGTTGCGCCCGCGCTACTTTGAGTGCGATAGTTATACTACTGTTTTTTTGCTTGTTTTAGTTGGCACGTGATTTGCTCCATCCTTCACTAGCAGAGGAGAAAAGGAAATGTAAATTGAAGCGTTTGGTTCCATCGCCGAACTCCTATTTCATGGACGTAAAATGTGCTGACTGTTTAAAGATACAGGTTGTATTCAGTCATGCCCAAACTCCTGTCGTATGTCCAGGATGTGATAGGATCCTTTGTACACCCACTGGTGGGAAAGCCAAGCTGACGTACGGTAGGTAGTGCACTTTGGTTTTTTTCTATGCTTGGTGCTTTTAGGCTGCAAGTTCCGCATAAAGAGTCGATAAATGTATGATTGCACGGGTGTACAACTTGCATTCTAAACAGGAATCAGCTACTTGGATTATCTGGCTTTTGTTGTGGGGTGCGAAGTGGAGTCTGGAAGTTGGTGAGTTGCAATTCCGACGCCTCTGCGGTATCGTTTTCTATTTTACTCGGGAATAATGGAGTCGTGTTAAGTGTTTGCTCGTGCTGTCGGATACGCCAATATCTATTGACATATACCGTCTGTGCAATAACATTATATTAATGCTTTATTTCCATGCCCTTTTTCTTTTGGGTTTCTCATTTTTATTGTATTTGCTGATCTCAAGAAAACCACAGGAAGCAGCGCCCTGGAAAAGTGTGAACTAGAGTGTTGCATCAGATTGAACGCGGTGCTCAACCTTCATCAAGTTATACATTGTGTGCTGGTCTCGTGTCACATTGCAAATTGAGAACATAAGTGTGGGTTCAAATACTATTCACATTGCAATTCCTCTTGGTTTATAGGGTATATTTCACCGGACTAAGTCGCCACTTTTGCAGGTGCGCTATGCCCTGTCGAAATGCTTCCACCTAAGATTGTAAATTGCTCGTCTTTTGGATCTTCATGTGCTGATGCATTCCTTCCTGGTTGGTCTTCGTGCTGATAACTATGAGTACATAGGATAGAGGAGTGGCCCCTCCCAAATTCATTTATGTGGACTTCTTGTGCGAAGAAGGCCCAATGGCGATTTAGGACGGCCGAGATGTCAATAACCAGTGACATAGGCTATCCTGGGTCGTTGGGAGGTCCCTTGCGAGTGCCTTTCCCCTGTCTGCCACGATTGACTTCGGTAAAGTGAAATATTTGTAGAGGCCAAAACTGGTAACTTCAGTTTCCATTCCATTTTCAAATATAATGGTGGTTTGGTGGGGACTATGGTTCTTTCGTGGGACCCATTGTCGTTAGTGATCCGTGGCGGCCTCCTTCAGAGGGGGTATTTCATCTGGCTACAAGGTTTTTGTCGATGCTAAAAATCGTTGAACTAAGTGGACAGTTCCTATGATGTTGGGTATGGCAGGTATAGGAGCACCCAGAGAGCGATATCACTGTGCGAAGGTGGGGTTGGTGTTTACGTATAGAAGAGTCAATTCGAACCCTAAAGTAATCATTGGTAGGCTGGGCGAGATTACGTAGTTAGGCTGTCGTAGATGGACGGTACTTGCTTGCCTCCGCCACATCGGCAGTGTGGCGTTGTATTCACATTATTTCTCTTGGTAGGCTGCCGGCTTCTATGCGTTTGGGATGGCGTTCTGTCCTTAATCGTAACGTTTATCGGCTTCTGAGATGTCATACACTTGGAATGAATGCTGCACAGTTGCGTCTAAGTACTGTTTCCATTTTGTTTTCCCCAAAACATATATTTACGGAATGAGTATTACATTTATCGAAAAAAATGGTGTATCACCATATACGATATTGTAAATGGTGTGTGGACAGCTTCGACTCCTTCAATGTATTGACAAGTACTGCTTTTGGTGGCACTTCTGTTGGTAATCTTCACGGGTCTAAGCCCTTAAAAATCCCTTATTATAATAGTGATTGTTTCATGAGGGATTCAGACAATCCACGTAGACAGATGCGTCAGAGGGCACTAGCTAACACTCGTCGCACTGTTGCGAATGTTAAATCCGAGTTAACTCGGAGGTGTCTATGATATGATGCGTCAATGAGAGTTTGCAGTCTAGGAGCACAAGTGGCAGGGAGGGGGCCTTACAACACCGACACAGGCTTTATTTCAGATAGTCAAAAAAAGGCATGCTCATTTGTTAAATTAAAGAGTATATTCTGTTACAAATACGATTGATGGATAATAGAGAGATTTGTTCGCGTATTGACGTCATACTATAGTAAGACGTTCCCTTCCGTAGGATTCTCACATGGTCGCTTCTGTGGTTTATTTCGCCCACGGCGTTATCCATGAACCTTTGCGCTTAGATACGCGATTAATGGCTACTGAATTTTATTAAACACCTTGAAGATTAGCTAAATATCGAAAAAAAAAATTCAAGGTAAATGCCAAGTTCTGCTCTGTAGAAGGCGGCAAGGCATAAAACTTAACCAGTTAGAAAGGTAAACATGCTTAATGAAAGGGGTCGTCTGCGGAACCATGGAACCGCACAGTGTTACCGCGTCAGATTCGCTATACCCGAGGCTTAATCAAGTATTCGCTTTTTTTTGTGTAACCTGGTTTAACAAAACCAAACAGCATAATTATATTTTGGAATTGTGGGACCGTTCCCTTAGCTTAATCACCTACTATAACATCTGACAAAAGCAACATTTCTGCAAATGAATTCGTAATTATCACGATAACCACTCAAGACTACACACTGGCTTCTTTGAGGCCTTCGGTCTGGCACATAAACCTTTAGCCAATTTAGTCACCAGCGTTAGCACAATAGTTTGTAAAATGCGCGAGAATCGGTTTTCTGTGGCTGAGAATGGCGTTGCAAAAGTTGCAGACATCAAACGCAATTGACCTGAAAGGGTCTGTTGAAGTAATTGCGGATTATTTTTGTAAATTCTGTTGCTCATTGATGCTGTCTTTTCAGATGTGGCAATTAATAATATTCTTTATATTCGGGGTGTCTACCCAGAAGCTTCTTTCAAACAAGTGAAGAAGTTTGGTCGCTCTGTTCTGATGACAACCGATGAAGAGTTGATTGACTTTTTAAACTGTCTTGTCAAGCAAATGAAAGGTAGTATTGCCTTGCTTTAAGCAGTTTGATCACTCTCAGTATGGTTGTCTAGCGATTCTTTGAAAAGGCTTGTTCTTGTGATTAAATCTGCCAAAACTGAGGAGGTTCTGGAGCGTTGGCAGTTTAACGTTGTGAAGGAAGAAGAATCATCTTCTGTGTAAGCCTTGATTCATTTAGATTGCTGTTAGTGAACCGAAAAGTATGGACCAGGTGAATAACGAACTCAGCGTAATAATCCGTCAAATTGTTTCGTCTTCAACATTTTTACCCGTTTTGTCTTCATCATGTAGGTCCTTTTTAATGTTAAGTTTGGCGTCTGGTGGTCTGTTTTCCCTTCACTAATGCACTTGCAATTATCTTTGCTGCATACTATTATTACTCATTCGACAGCTGTTTTGTCATTATCTATGCCTACCACTTACTTTTTTGTTCTTAGGTACATTTAACCTACTAGTTTATACTGACATAAATACTGAGATTCCGGAAGGTTGGGACGAAACAGGTCCTTGTTTTGTACCCAACTCAACACATGTGCAACTGCGTTCATTTTCTACCCGAATTCACAAAGTAGATTCGATTGTTTCGTACCGATTGAAATGAATTTGTGTTCACTTTGTTTGTGTTACCAATTTTGACACTATTGCCTACTTTGATGTTGCTTTTCCGTGTTTTCTGTGGCATGTATGTCGAATCCTGGCATTGTTTTGCTCGCAAATAGCTACTTGTATTAGTGCAGATACCACCTCTACGATCTACACACGTAAGCGCCCACCAAAGTGACCAACTTTTATAGACATGTTTTGCGAGTTAGTGTGTCATACCCCATTTCTCTCTCAGGTACGGCTTCTTTACTCCGAGTAACACGCCGTAGTCAGTTACATACTTCCACTCTTTGTGCTCGTAAATTGTTATTTATAAGGTAGAGAATTGTAATTTTAGTAATGTGCGCTGAGGATGGCCTGGTACGGCTACATTTCTACCGCCAATTTCTGATTGATTAGATATCAGTTGGAAGAACTGTTGTTAGGGCGGTGAGGCTCAGCCCATGAATCTAACCAGATGGTCCTAAAAGTGCTCCCTGGTTGGGCGTACAGTTGTGACTGACTGAATGTTGTGATGGTAGTGTCCTCTCTAGGCGTCCACCGCGGCCATTCTTCGTGTGTGAAAGCAAAAGTAATCGGTGGTTAGAGGTTAAACTGTAGGCCGGGGTAATCTGCATGCGACAGTTCTACATCTGAAGGACATCAGAGGTGGGTGGCGGATGCGTATCGTAGGTTTTAGTAGGTGAGCGTGACACGGTCGTCGGGTGTGCAGCGTGGTCGGGGTGTACGTGCGAAGGGACCCTCGAGGTTGACCAATCCCCCGTGCCGAGTTGTTAAGCCTCGTTATATTTCCACTTTAAACTTCTCTGCCATGTAATGGTGGCGAATATTTTGATTTCTCATAATCCCAAGGTTCTTGTGAAACCAGGTAGCAGGTCTCTTTTTCACATAGGCTACATCGGCTCATTCACCTAAGTTCGTAGTGCGCTGTTATTCATGTTGTCAAATTCGCGATTGAGGGTTGTTTAAACTGTGACATGACTCTAATAGCCCCTAGGCTGGGGGTCTCAGCACCTTCAAGTGTATATACGTTACGCCATCCGTTAGCGAGATGCGAGAACGGCGCAGGCGACCTGAGTAGACGCAGCCCGTTCCCAAAGAAGCGATATTAGCGCACACTTTTTTGCTAGGAATGTGAAGACGAATATGAGGATCACAGCATTTACCAATATGGTACCCAAATTATCCCAGAAGTATTTGTGATACGTACGAGACCTATGGCACATTTGCCATCAAGAAGCAGAAGGGTTGGAATATTTAGAGCTTAAAATTTTGGGACGGGCCTCTGTGTCACAGAGAATCTGGAAGATATAAGCTAAAACGAATGACATTAAATAGTCGGCTTAACTTTGAGGGCTGCTAATTCTGGCATGTTACACGGCGAAATCATACTTTCGAGCCCAGCCACTTAAAGTCGAGTAAAAGGGGTCTCAGTGTTATTGCATACTCTGAGGCGTCTCAGATAGCTTTAAAACGGGTAATATTTTTCGTGGAATTCCATTTCAATATTCCACAAAACCCTCGTTCGAATTTGGCCTGCCAAAAACACCACGTTGCAGTTCCATGTGCAACATTAAGGTGGAAAAAACGCTCAATAAACATGTAGTTTGCATTAATGACATTGGTGTACATATCGTTCATAAGATACGGAAATTCTGTTTATGCGTGTCTCAAGGCAGCCCCTGTTAGTGGACAATTCGGCTGCTGTGGCTTGGAGGCGGTGGTGGTCGTCCGCCGGGGTAGCAAGCGGTGGGGTTCAGCCGCTTATTTCATCACTCGATAGGCATATGAGTAGATTCCGCAAACAATTTTGGGTTCGATGTTGCCTATGCACCAAAATTTTTTGCTGGGCGCCATTATTTCTTCTTTAAAGAAATAATTTTTTACTAGTGGGAATAAAAGATTAGCTGAATTCTAAGTTCTACTTTATGTGGTGTTATTGTACTGGCGTCGTCCTTGATTTCTTGATTTTCAACACTTGCTGTCCTAGCTAAAATGCTATAACTTTTGCTAACTGTTACTTTCACTATTTTAATTTGATTATGGATGACAGTATCAATTCCTAGTGAATAAGAAGCCAAAGTTTGCAATAGCAGCTCGTCTATTTTACTTTGTGATTCGAATCATTTGTAATCCTTTTTTGGTATAGTTCACGTCTCCAACCTCAGTAGCATTTTGACAAATGGGCTCACCGCCGCTAAGACGTGAGAGTCGGTTGGACGTCACTAGAAGAAAGTGATCACCGAGATTCTTCTATCACTGAATGATTACTTTGAAGGCCTTCATAGGCCGAAGGATCTCTGCGAAGTCGTGCGCGACGTCCTCATTCTGGGGCTTTGCGTTTTCTTCACCTTTGTCGTTACCCTCGCCCTCTCTCTCAGTGCGTTTGCTCGCATTTATGCCTTTGAATCCGATTCAAATGGCCTTCTATTTGCACATCTTTTTTATTCACTCTCGTCGGTCAGATGTGGAGCTCCTGCATCGGATCCTACAACTGGGGTGTATGTGGCACACTAAAATTCTATTGTAAAAGGCCGATATTTTATTGCAAAATTTACGGTTAAATTTCCGACATTATCTAGTTTAACTTGCTTAGTCGTTGTCCTTTTTGCCACTTGAATTACAGCACTTATTTTTACCTTTCGTCTAACTTTGGCCGTCCACTCTTTTCAATTAGTGATTTTTTGGACAAAATTCTGGGTGAAATGCTGCAGGGGGTGACCTCGCGCAATAAAATGGTGCTTTTGGTGCGGAGATTTTTAATCTGGATGAATTGCACTTTTTTCCCAGACCGTAAATGTTTAAATTATTCACTTTCTACAACCTCACTGTTTATATCTCATTCAGTACCATTCTGGATAGTGTAACATGTATATTTTTCACTCTCCGGTAAATTTTGTATTAATAGTCCCCGAAATTATTTTGTATGGACACATTCTTTTGCGAATTATTGTACCTCACTATATCTTTTTGTCAAATGGAAAGTAACTTCTCCACTTCAATAATAGGAAAGCCCCGGCTCTCTTTTCCGTTGCATTCTTCACTGACGACGCCTTGTGGCGAGTAACTGCATTCCCACCTCCCGGTTCTGCCGGCCAACGATGCTGGATCGATCGCTCCAGTGATCCTCACTGGCTTCTCCGATGGCTTATTTCATCTCCCTCACCGTTATTCACGTGCCTGGGTGGGTTGTCACTCGGATTCATTCTGCGCGAATTAGCGCTTTTAATGCATGGGGCGCCCATTTGTGTTTATGATCTGTTCACTTTCCCTAAATAAGTACTAGCTGGTTGATTATCTTCTGTTAATCTTGCTTTTAGAGAAAGCAACCTTAAGAACCAACAACCATCGTCTTAATTTTACTAAAGCATGTTTCTTGTCTTTCTCTATATTACTCCTTCAGATGCGTTATGTAGGCTCGTGCGGCGAGCGCTGGAATTACGATGGACATCCACATGTCACTTATCCCTGATCCGATACACCGTCCAATTCTATTTTTCTCCTGTTAATTCAATATTCCCTGAACATTTTTTCATCTTTATCCTCGCACACCCCGCGTGGCCAAACTCTCGGTATTTGCTCCGGCTGTGTTGAACCACCGCGGCTGCCACAGGATCCTGCACACTCTTCTCAACACAGTCATATTTTGACCTAATTGAAGCTTAAACATTTGTAAGTCGTTTACCATTTCTTACTCTCCATGTATATCCACGAACTGGGCATCAACAATACTAGAATCCCTAATGATCCTGGCGTTTTTAAGACATGCATTTGGCAATAGCAGTTTACTTGACCATTCAAAAAGGTGTGGTAATAATATGAAAAGAGGTAGATAAGTACAAAAATGCAGGCGTAGCAACACTTCAAATTCATTAGCACAAAGGCTGTGAAGTGCTGGCAGTAGCAGCCTCGCGCAACTTTCGATCAAAGAAATCTAAGACAGCGGTCATCACGTAGGCGTGAATTAAGTCGTTCTCCTTGGTGCCTATTGGGGTGGGAGAAATGGACAAGAGGAAATATGATATCCAAATCATAAAAGCGGCAAAACTGAAGTGAAAGCTTCAGTTGCGGAGGTCACATCGTACTGTTTCAATCGGACACATACCTCAAACAGCAAGTGCTGCTACACTTGACAAAAACCCCTGGGAGAGGGGACAATATCAGTACTACTTAGTGCTCCTGAGAAACGCTCTACACAGATAACGTTCTCTACGGGTGCTTTATCGGCACTAAATGGGTGCTGATAACATAGTCGAAACAACAGTACATCAAAGCCTTAATCACAATAGCACTTAAGGTGCCCCAATCTTCGATCACCTGCAATCATTAGTATTTCTAAACATACATTCGGTACCATATCAACTAGAGCAGCGCCTCAGAAGTACAAATGATCTAATTCAGCCCCTTATTGCAACGACATACCCGCTGAAAACGTGGGAAGACTTCTCTGTCGGAAACGCTGAGTGGGCAGTGGTTCTCCCACTTTCAAATTCGACGGCACATATTGAATGGCGTTCTAAAAGCGAACAAATGATATGGTTGAAGAGGGTAACTCATAGATAAAATAATGACCATTACACAATTTAACAGTCTAGATGTCCTTTAACTAGGAGGAAGAGGGCAAAACAGATGTCCCGTGTTAGCTATGGCTGACGGGTCTTGCCTGTGCGAACCACTTCCTGACTGGAGCAATGTCTTGCTGTGGCGAAGAGTGCGTAGACAGTGCCATCTCGGCGTTGAAAAGGCCCCAGCCAATACCACTCTGCGAGAAATTCGTGAACATTTGACAGGGGTCCACGAAGGCTACGGCCTTGACCCTCGACTGAAGGCTCAACCAGTAGGTCCTGGCCCGATCACACCAAGCGGCTATGATTTTGCGTCTATGCGTGTCCGCCTGAGAAGGGGACGAGGCGCCGCCTGAAGGAGGTAGAGAAAAGGGAAGAGATGAAGGGAGAAAAGACCCACAAAACAAACCATATCCTTGCAAAGAGAGCCGCACGCAATACCCGGAGATTGCTGCTGTCCCAGCGAATGCGTCATGGCAACCGATTCATGAGGTAAACCGCTGCTACCATCATCGTCGCTGACCCTAAAATATGAAGAAAACGAGAGTTCCTCATAGAAGATAGCCGTGTATAAAGTGGCATCAGCGTGATAGGCTAGCCGACAACAAGGCGGGTCAGATATCAGGCAAGTCGAAAAAAAGTGAAATAAAAATAGTCCAGTTGAAGAATTGATAGTGTTTGTGGTAATACTGAATGCACATGTGAGTAGATAACTTCGCCTCCCCAATAAAGCTTAAATCAGTCAGATCACAGCAAAGCAGACAGGGCTGAAGAGCTCAACAAGCAGATAGTTAGGATTGGAACACAAACTCTGCTGATTCCGACGGTAGGAGCCTTCGAACAAGGATTCGATAGTTGAACACCACTGTACTGGCTAGCATCGGATTCGACGTCAATTCAGATTTTCTGCAGAAATCGAGAAGAGAAAAGTTACGGATAAGACCAAGAAAGTGATGGGATTTCCTAACACGCACTGAGGAAGAAATAGTGAGAGCAACGAAGGCGGACTCCGTCGTGACGTGAACATTCACCAAAGTAATTCTTAGCGCAGGACACTGGCGGACTCCAGTGAAGAGCAAATATATCCAAAACCCATTTAAAAGCGAGAAGCAGAGCCCATCTAGTTCTCCGACAATCAAGAATGAGATTACTTGGGAAAAAAAGTGGGATAGCACGCGCCGACGGTGGTAGCTGTTTAATTCCATCAAGTTAAAAGAGGAAAAAGCAGAAGAATAGGTACTTACAACTTTGAAAGACTAAGGGAAGTTAAGAGACGTGTTATGCTGCTTCCTTGAAAAGTGGGATGTTTTGGACAAAAAGGCTCAAGAGCACTCAGCAACGGTGGCAACGTACGATGAAAGTGAACTACACCACCAAGGCGGCTCTGGAGTTTCTACACCTCTACAAAATCAGCAGAGAGGGAGAGGGCATGAGGTCACATACACAGAAAGTGACAAAAACCGTTTCCTGCATTGCCGTCCATGTGGCCCCACACAGATGGCCCTGCCCTCCCAATGCACATCAGCGAATTAGGCGGACTCAAAGTTCTGGCTCACTGAGACCTCGTGGATAAAGATATGCTGAGCTGTCAACGGAAACGATATAATGTTAAAAGAATTTGACCTCATCTTTAACTCCGTTAAGTGACACTTCGTGAGGCAACACATAGGATTCACGCATTACAAAACAGGGGGTCAAGCTCCGTGGTGGTTACTGCATCAGTGCGATTCCTTTGCGCTGAGAGTTGGACCTATCTTGTCTGAACGTGTGGGAACGTGTGTCCATGACTGTGATTGTGTGCCACTCGCATCCCCCCCCCCCCAATTTTTCTTTCAATGTCTCCTAAAGCAGCCTGGAATGCGCAGCGCCTTCAAACTCAACGAAGTAGATAATGCAATGGATGCAAGCTCCGATAGGTGAATAGTCGGGAGAACGAGCGACAATGTTTTCTTCACAGACTTTCAACGTCTTTAATGTCTCCGAGAGCAACTCAGATAATACGGGTAGCATGGGTATAGTGGAGAAGGCGGTAGGCTGGTGTGTTTTTCTGAGGGTGGGGTATGGCCTACCTCAGCGAAATTGGAAGTAATCTTATTCATCAAAAGGCTTTTGTTCTACACTTTATGAATGCATGGGTCAAGAGAACAAGTGTACTTACAGAGTGATCCTCCTGAGGTTGGAAATCCTCGGACCTAAACTTGAAATACAAAAAAACCCCATGACAACGGTGACAAAACGCGCAACATGTCTGTTAACAAGCAGAGTAAATCGGCCTCCTCTTCATCATATCCACGTGGCAAAAACAAGTCTGTTTATGTGATCCGCAAACTCAGCTTAAAAATTGGCGCAATGATGAATTTTTTAATGAAAAAGGAGAAATACACCACTTACCTCGGTTTCGTCAACCAAGGTAGTTGACCGGGACCTTGGGGGATGGGACAAAGAGGGTAGAGGAAGGACTCCTCGGCTCGTCGGTGCACCCACACGACAATGTTGGAGGAGTGACAACGCGACAGCAGTGCCTCCCATCCACAGGCCATTCTCTCCTCCAGTGTCACGCCGGACTGTTTTGTTTCAGGAGGCAGAAAAGAAAAGAAACACAACGCCTTAAAGGTTCAACCAAGGCAAGTCACGTGAACCGTTTTCAATGCTTAACTGATCAGCAAGAAATCACTACCGCTTATATTTTTACTCTGTTTATTCTTGTTTTTTATTTCGAACACCCGTATTTTGATTACCTGGAGCTAGAACCAAACCAAATTAGACCCAAAACTGACAACATGATTTTTGGTCGTCAAACCTATGCTGTGCAGAGGACTCGAAGCTATTGCTCAGTGGGACTGTGGCTGTTGAATGAAGTTTCCTTTTAAATCGGAAGCGGTTACAATGCAAGCAGGTACGCCTCAAGCTGCTCAAGCACGAAATCACAGCAAGGAGTGATACAGCTACTACTTTAAATAGCGAACTGGAACAGGTGAAGACACAAATCGACGAGCTAAAGAAGCTAAATACCTTTCACTACACAGATTGAACAATCAACGGTCGTTCCTTCCTCTCACTGATGAAAAGGTTAGTCATCATTCGCATTACCTCATTGCCAGATATGGTAAAACCGCATTGTTTCCTACCACTACAGGTATTTATTGGAAAAAATGCCCAAAAAGAATATGGCTTGCTATTCACCAGTAAAATTAGCGTTGCTTGCTCAGCAAACTAAACATCATCAGTTGGATTAACTGGGGTGGGGAGGCTTCTCTGAGTTGTTGGCTGACCAATCTTCTTGAAATGTCACGCCAGATCACATTTGTTTACCACAAGTAGTAGTGAGCATCGAATTCTTCCACAATTAACCGACTGAAATATCTTCTAAGCCTGGCACTGAACAACGGTGGCTGTTTGTTTAATTCTCGGTTTTGGCGAAGGAGCCGATAAGGTGTTCCGTCATTGTATATTTGCCAGAGTGGACTGGCCTCTGGACCACGACAGTAGCCCCAAGCCATACTGTATGTCAAATATGTATATTTTGTCCGCGTATCATTTCTTCTTCCGTCTTCAGGGAAGTCTTTGGAGCGCTACAGGCACCGTGCTTTGAGCAGTTGAGGAAAACTTCATTATCAAAATTAATTGAAAACACTCTCGTAACTTCGCTTCTCATTTCGTGGAGATGGCATAAGTGACTCCTGTATGAAATATAACGAAAGGAAGTAGTTGTGACATAGAAATAACCTATTTCTAAAACTCCCCACCTATTCTCACCAGGACGGCTTACGCAATACGGAAGTCAGTAGACACTACCGAAAAGTAACCGACTTCTACAATCATTCTGCTAATAAATGTGGAGTCAGAAAGATGATGAGGGTAGCAAGAGAATCAACACACCGCATCACATATGAAGGCAGGAGATTGCTGTAAGTACACCAGTGCAGAAAACCGATCAGACGGCCCTGAGTCGGGCTGAGAGGCTCCGCGTGAGGGGAAGATGTCGCAGTTCAAGTAGCAAGTATCTGCACGCACGGAATATTCTTTTCTAAGAGAGGGAGAAGGAGCAGTGGAAGCGCGTATGCATGTAATAGACAATGGGGAGGTGGAAGAATGACGAGCTTACGGAACCAATGTGTCAGCTACCAGACAGTTAAGATTGAGGAAGGCAACTCGATAGCCTCGACTATGCGCCAATTTCACAAATTCAATCTGACTGCCCGTTTTGAGGCCTCGGGAGAGGGGTTCACTGCCCTCCTGCGTTAGATGAGTGGGCTCCCACACACCCAGAGTACTTTCATTACAACCTTGAACCACTATTAGAAGGGGCCCAGTGTAGGAGAAGAAATCTTCCGAGTGAAGAATCTCCAACGAAAGTGCAGGAAAGGGTGGAAGCTGAAAAATCCACAAAACAGTAAATTACAGCCGGTAAAATAACGTTAATTTTAAGCGCAGGTTTTCCGCGAATGATGTTCCTAGTGGTGAAGACGTACCGGCACTCGCGTGAAGGTCATTCTGTAGTGAAGAGTGAGGATCCGCTGGATCAACCGAGCAGACATCTAAAGGATGGAAGTGAAAGACTTAAGTTGTTAAGTTGGATGTGCAGATTGTTAATGTAAAGCTATTAGGAGGAGAAAAGGAGGATTTAGGCTAGGTCAAGGCATTAATCTCGAATAGAGAAATTGCTCCTGATGAGACTACGAATGCAACGCCAGCCGCATAATGTTAATGCATTTGAAATCTCCGGCGTCAAGGGACACCCTTTCATACGCCTAACGTATAAGCTGCACATCAAATTTGTCAAGTGATGTCTGGGAGAGGATTAGGTGCATTCGTTAAAAAATGCCGACTAGACAGTGGGAGCAGTGGAAAAAAGATCATTCTATCACTTACCGCCTGATACATTCCGCGCTCATACGCCGTCGTTTTACGTTCCGAAAATTCCAGTTCTATAAGTTGAAGTTACACGAAATGTAAGTATGCATACAAGTGACTGCATCCAGAACCAAGGTTTACAGAAAAGTGAAATAGTGGATATCGGCAAGCTTTGTGGGGGTTCATTGGAAGTCTCTTCAGGAAGTTACTAACAACCAGTAACTGATATCAACACCGCCTTCGATAAACCCATTTTTGTTGTTGAAAGTACAAATAGTCAACAAAGTGTACATAGCCAAAATTGCTTTGACAGAAACTTGCCTTCGTGTTGAACTAGTTCGAGTTTGAGGGGTTCACACAGCTCGCACAGCTGAGTAAGGATGTACTTCGGGACAGGAACCATCTCCACATTGAACTCGCCATTTGATCGAACTACCAAAAGGAACAGTAGGTGTACAGTACCGTTAATGATAAGAGAATTTTGAGTTCCTGGTATAGCATTTGGGCTTTATTTGATGAAGCAGCATCGCCCTAAATCGCGTTCCAGAAAACAATGAGGGGAGAAGAAGCACACAACTGTCTGTTTTGGAAGGTAGCTTGGGGACACTTAAGAGTAGGGAAAAGAGCAGATTTCCAAACGTACAGATGGGGCGAGCATTTGGATACTTATCATGACGGTAGAGATCAGAGAGCTTTCTTAGCTCAACTGGATCAGCTGGAAAGGCATGGAAAAGCCACATAAAACTACTATTTCCACACAAAGCAGAACTTTACAAAAAAACTGGTCACATAAATAAACTTACTACCTTGAAGAGTTTCTATAATTCACGAAAAATTACAAAATCGGTGAGTGCACAGAGACAAATTTATGCCTCTCAAACATGTTAC
The DNA here is from genome assembly GCF_000524195.1 of Echinococcus granulosus. NCBI lineage: Eukaryota > Metazoa > Platyhelminthes > Cestoda > Cyclophyllidea > Taeniidae > Echinococcus > Echinococcus granulosus. The sequence goes on along the minus strand of NW_020170393.1, from coordinate 599,130 downwards.
TACCGCCAGACCAAAAGAGGAGTCGGGAAATGGACGACGCAGGTAAACGGCAAGAGGCTCAAAAAGTTAGTCTAATTAACCGATGTGGATTCCAAATGCCCCAGAAAAAGGATTTATGCTTGTTCATAGAAAAAAAATTAATTAAAAGAATAAAGAACGGAGACTCCACATCATGAGTGGCCATACCCGACGACGTGATAGCGGCTTTTAAAGTTTGTTTCACCTCCTCTGACAACTTATGTGGCTTTGAAGGGAGCTTTGGAGTTTTGGAAGATTCTGAAGAGAACAATAAACAGGCAGTTATGCCTATGACAAAAAATTAAAAGCAACCATGTGGTTACAATGGCAGCTGTGCGGTGAAATGGGACAAAGGGAAAAAAACGATTAATGTCCAACGTTAGAAACAGAAAAGGTAAGGTGTCAATGCAAATAACAAGGTAAATTTACTGTATTTAAAAACAATAAAGGAAAGACTTTTTCAAAAAAATGTGGAGAAACGCTCCAAGTAGGTAAAGCATAAGATTATTGTACAAAAAATTCAATGGCAAAACATAACCGGACGGAGAGAGAAGGCTCACGACTATGGGTTCCACAACATGAGTAATAAATTTAATGGTTAAGAAGTCAAGAAAACAGGAAAACTCGAGAATAACTCCCATCAAAAAAAGCTAAAAATCCCATAAATCCTACCACTTTGAGCCTAGACTGCCTCGGACAGATAATGTCAAGCATTTGGTCGAGATAAAGACAAGATGTGGAGTACGGGAGATACAAAAAAAAATGCTGATTCAGACCGAAATTTTGCGAACAATTCCAAAGGAGAGTCCTTACTCCGTTTAGGTGACTGGCTCGGCTCTGCCGGTTCTGAAATATCGAAACGGAAATTTCCGTAGATAAAAGATCAAAAGCGAGAATAACTCAAATTGCCAGAGCACGAAAAAAAACAAGAACCCCATCACCCTGCACCCCAACTGACTCGGACATAAATTGGGTCAATCAATTGCCCAACAGACAAAGACGATATATGGAGCAGAGGAAATAGCGAGAGCATTTACAACACAGGGATTCGACATGCAATTTCACGAATTAAATCTCACTCAATTTTGGTGGTTGGTCTAACTCTGCTGATTCTGTAACATTGAAATGGGAAGTATTGAAGTAGATGGGACAGTAAAAAGTGTGATTATCCTGGATGGCCAAAAACGGGAAACTACACGAACCCTATCAGTCTGCATCCAGCCGAATCGAATAGATGGGATCAAGCAGCATGTGGAGAAAAGGAAATAACAAGAGGTTTTTTCAAACAGAAATTGCAATGTGAAATCTTACTCGAGGTTGATGGTTGGCACGGCACTACTGGTGCTGCAGCATTTAAATAAAAATTTTCGTAAATAAAACTTGAAAAAGCGAGAATAACCTGAATTGCCAAGAAATGGCGAACCACGAGAACTCTTTCACTCTGCACTTCAACCGACTCGGAAACAATTCAGATCAGTCAATCGTCCATCAGACAAAGACAGCACGTGGAGCAGAGGAAATAGCCACAGCATTGCGTACAGGGAAATCAAAAAAGAAATCTTACTCGGTGTTGATGATTGTTGTAGCCCGGCTGCTTCTGCAAGAATGTAGTGGGAATTCTTATAAAAGTAGAAGGGGGATGAAAATGTGAAAATAACTCGGACCGACGAAAACGGAAAACCATGCCAGCCCTGTCACTTTGGCCCAAAATGACTCGGACACAACCAAGGTCAAACGTTCGTCCATTAGGCAGAGACAACACGTGCAGCAGAGGAAATGGCAAGAGCATTTCAGACAGGGATTTGAAAAGCAATTCCAAAGGTGAAACCTT
>NW_020170393.1:593772-597181 GCF_000524195.1 Echinococcus granulosus | reverse complement strand
AGAGCAAATGGCAAGAGCATTTCAAACGCATTCCACAAGTGAAATCTTACTCGGTGTTGATGGTTGGCACGACACTGCTGGTTCTGCAACAGTGAAATGGAAAGTTTTGTAGTAAGTGGGTAGGACATGAAAAAAGCAACAATAAGATAATCGAAAAACACGGAAAATCGCGAAACCGCTATCACTCTTGACCCAATTTTACTCGGACACATCCGGAGACGAACGTTCGTCCATCAGACAAAGGTAACACGTGGAAAAGAGGAAATAGCGAGAGTATTTTAAACGGGGATTCCATAAGTGAAGTCTTACTCGGTGTTGGTGGCTGTCGCAGCTCCGCTGCTTCTGCAACATTGAAATACAAATTCGTGTAGAAGCGGATTGGACATGGAAAAGTGAAAATAGCTCGGATCGACGAAAATGGAAAACCATGTCAGCCCTGTTAATGCGGCCCGGACTGACTAGGAAAAGAAATAGCCAGAGCATTTCAAACAGGGACTGGAACGTGAAATCATACTCGATGTTGATGGTTGGCACGGTACTAATGGTCCTGAAACATTGCAATGGAAATTTTTGCAGATAAAATTTGAAAAAGTGAGAATAACCTGAATTGCGAAGAAACGGTAAACCACGAAAACCTTTTCGCTCTGCACCCTAATCGGCTGGAACACAATCGGGTCAACCAACCATCAATTTGACAAAGACGACACGTGGAGCGGAGTAAATAGCGAGAGCATTCCAAAGACCCATTCCACATGTTAAACCTTACTCAATGTTGATGGTTGTCCCGACACTGCTAATTCTGCAACATTGTCATTGAAGTTACGTAATAAGTAGACAGGGCATGAAACCGTGAAAATACCTCGAGTCGTCAGAAAGAGAAAAACCACGAGAATCCTACCACTCTGCATCCCAACTGAGTCCAACAGATGAGATCAAGCATTTAGGCATTAGACACAGACAACACGTAGAGCAGAGGAAATGGCGAGAGCACTTTAAATAGGGAATCCACAAGTGAAATCTTACTCGGTGTTAAGGGGTGACTCGGTTCTGCAATATTGAAATGGAAGACTTTGAAGTAAGAAGAGAGGACGTTAAAAAATCAGGAATAACCTGAACTGCCATAAAACGAAAAACCAAGAGAACTTCATCACTCTGAACTACAACTGACCCTGACACGAAATGATACAATCAATCGTCAACAAGACAGAGACAACTGGTGGAGTAAAGGGAATAGCGGGAGCACAATAGGCAGGGATTCCACAAGTAAGTCCACAAGTCAGATCTTACGTGGTCTTGATGGTTGTCCCAGCCCCGCTGCTTCTGCAACATTGAAACGGGAAGAAATGAGGTAAGTGGTTAGAACTTTAAGGGGGGAGATTATCCTCAATGGCCAAAAACGGAAAACCACACAAACTCTGTCAATACACATCTAGCTGAATCAAACAAATACGATCAAGCAACATGTGGAGGAAGGGAAATAACAAGAGCTTCTCAAACAGGAATTGCTACGTAAAATCTTACTCGATGTTGATGGTTGGCACGGCACTGTTGGTCCTGCAACATTTAGATTAAAATTCTCATAGATAAAACTCGAAAAAGCGAGAGCAATTCGGATTAAAAGAAGCACCAAACCACGCAAATCCTTTCACTTTGCACCTCAACTGACTCGGACATAATTCGGGCCAATCAAACAACCACTAGACAACGACTACAGGAGGAGCAGAGGAAATGGCAAGAACATTTCAAACACGCATTCCACAGGTGAAGTCTTACTCGGTGTTGATGGCTGTCGCAGCTCCGCTGCTTCTGTAACATTGAAATGCAAATTCGTGTAGAAGTGGATCGGGCATAGAAAAGTGAAAATAACTCGGATCAAAGAAGACGGAAAATTACACGAATCCTATCACTTTGCATTTAACTGAATCCGCCGGATGGGATCAAGCAACAAGTGGAGAAAAGGAAATAACAAGAGCTTTTCAAACAGGAATTACACTGTAAAATCTTACTCGATGTTGATGGTTGGCACGGCACTGCCGGTCCTGAAGTAAGTAGATAGAACATTAAAAAGTGGGATTATCCTGGAGGGCCAAAACACGGAAAACTACACGGACTCCATCCCTCTGCATCCAGCCGAATCGAAACGACGGGATCAAGCAATACATGGAGGAAAAAGAAATAGTCAGAGCTTTTCAAACAGCGATTGGAACGTGAAATCTTACTCGGTGTTGATGGTTGGCACGGCACTGCTGGTCCTGCAACATTTAAAGCGAAATTTTCGTGGATAAAACCGGAAAAAGCGAGAATAACCTGAATTGCCAAGAAATGGCGAACCACGCGAAATCCATCACTCTGCATCCCAGCTGAGTCGGACAGGTGGGGCCATTAGACACAAACAACATGTGGAGCAGAGGGAATGCCGAGAGCACGTTAAATAGGGAATCCACAAGTGAAATCTTACTCGGTGTTAAGGGGTGACTCGGCTCTGCAATAGAGAAATGGAAAGCTTTGAGGTAAATATAGAGGACACGGAAAACGGGAATAACTAAACTGTCATAAGATGAAGAATCACGAGAATCCATTCACTCTGCACCCCAACTGACTCGGGCACAATAGGAGTCAAACGCTCGTCCATTATGCAAAAAATACATGTGGAGCAGAAAAAATAGCGAGAGCATTTCAACCAAGCATTCGACAGGCAATTCCGCAGGTGTAGCCTTACTCGATTTTGATGGTTGGCACGGCACTGCCGGTCCTGAGGTAAGTAGATAGAACATTAAAAAGTGGGATTATCCTGGAGGGCCAAAACACGGAAAACTACACGGACTCCATCTCTCTGCATCCAGCCGAATCGAAACGACGGGATCAAGCAATACATGGAGGAAAAGAAATAGCCGGGGCTTTTCAAACAGCGATTGGAACGTGAAATCTTACTCGGTGTTGATGGTTGTCCCGACACTGCTGATTCTGCAACATTGAAATGGAAAGTTTTGTAGGAAGTAGGCAGGACATAAAGAAGGAACAATAACTAGGATAATCAAGAAAAACGGAAACCCAGGCAAACCCCGTCATTCTGAACACAAACTGACTCGAACAGATGGGATTCAACACACGTTCGTTGGATAAAGACAACACGTGCAGCAGAGGAGGTGACGAGAGCACTTCAAACGCATTCCACAAGGTAATCCACAAGCAAAATCTTACTCGATGTTGACGGTTGGCCTGGCCCTACTGCTTCTATAACGATAAAATGGAATGGAAATTCTTACAGAAGTAGAGGGGGCATGAAAATATGAAAATAACTCGAATCGACGAAAACGGAAAACCATGCCAGCCCTATTAATGTGGCCTGGACTGACTAGGAAAGGAAACAGCCAGAGCTTTTCAAACAGCGATTGGAACGTGAAATCAT
>NW_020170393.1:584011-593672 GCF_000524195.1 Echinococcus granulosus | reverse complement strand
TGAGGAAATGGCAGGAGCATTTCAAACACGCATTCCTCAAGTGAAATCTTACTCGGTGTTGATGGTTGGCACGGCACTGCTGGTTCTGCAACATTGAAATGGAAAGTTTTGTAGGAAGTAGGCAGGACATAAAGAAGGAACAATAACTAGGATAATCAAGAAAAACGGAAACCCAGGCAAACCCCGTCATTCTGAACACAAACTGACTCGAACAGATGGGATTCAACACACGTTCGTCGGACAAAGACAACACGTGCAGCAGAGGAGGTGACGAGAGCATTTCAAACGCATTCCACAAGCAAAATCTTACTCGATGTTGACGGTTGGCCTCGCCCTACTGCTTCTACAATAATGAAATAGAAATTCTAATGGAAGTAGAGGGGAAACATAAATGTGAAAATAACTCGGATCGATGAAAATGAATAACCACGCGAACCCCATCACTCCGGACACAAACTGATCCAGACACAACTGGGGTCGAACGTTCGTCCACTAGGCAAAGACAGCATGTGGAGCAGAGGAAATACTGAGAGAATTTCAAATAGGGATTTCAAAAGTGAAGTCATACTCGGTGTTGATGGTTGTTCCAGCCCTGCTGGCTCTGCAGCATTAAAATGGGATGTCTTGAAGCAAGTAGATAAGACTTTGAAAAATTAAGAATAACTCGGATCGACAAAAAACAAAAAACTACGAGAACTCCTTCACTTTTGCCTGAAACGTAGTAAGACAGATGGGGTCAAACATTTGTTGACTGCTAAAAGGTCAGTTTCTCTTGTATGAGAACAGCACATGGATCGGATGAGATAGCGAGAACATTTCAAGCAGCGGACATACAAGTAATTTCGAAGAAGAAATTTTATCAGAAGTTTGTGGCTGGAGCTTTTCTATGATTTTTGCAATGTTAATTAAAACGCCATTAAAATAAATGTAGCACCAATACATAGAATGAGAAAATGATCGCGCAGTCAACACCATTGCCTCGAACGAGGTAGACAGATTGTATCTAGAAAATGCCCTCCTTGCTTAGTAAAATTGACAACCGAAAGCGGCTCATTTTGAAAGCGCATAGCTAGCAACGCATCAAGAGGCGGAAACAGCTTTTTATCCAATTGCACTGCATGGACGTCCGAAAATGAAATCTTACTGGAAGTGGGTGACAGGGGCAGCCCTGTGGTTTGCGTAAGACCGGGAAGGGTTCTCCTCCCTGAATCAACAAGAAAATATGTTGGAAAACAGCAGTAGCAACAAGGGATAGGTGGTGAGAGCGACACTATCCTGCTGACAGGAAAGAAGAGAGACTTAACTCGAAGCGCTACAACTAGTTGGTAAAGCTTTGAAATTACTAAGTACACAGCTAACATAATAAGCTCGACAAGAGTAGAAGAGCAGTGCTGGAGACAGTTAGAACGCCTTCAATTGTGCATCCAGTTGTAGCGGAAGCGAAAGCACTCCATAGGGAGCAACCAAAACTGAACCGTACTGGGCGCAGGTGATCCGGGTATTTCTACAGTTTTTGTCAAATTAAAATGCAATTTTTAATTGACGTTGACAGAGGCGTATAAAAACAAAAGACAAGGCAATGGGAGCGACCGTCGATGCAAATTCAAGCCTACTAAAATGATAAAAGCATTTTAACTGGATGTGGATAACTTCAATGAGGGGACACAGAAAATCCCGAAAACGAAGCCTTACTGAAGGGGGATGTTTCCGGATTTGCTGCGGTTTCTGCAAGATGAAATCAAGAACTGATTTGGGATTGTTAGGACATGAGAGCAAATGCGAGAGGACCGCACTTTAAGCAAAGTACAGAGGAACGAAAAAAAACTACACTACTGTTGTATGGAAGAGGAGGAATATTACAGAAACCAAGCCACCTAAATCGTGCGTTTATTTATAGCCAGTATAATCAATGCAGCAGCAAAATTTTGGATAGCAGAAGTTCTGAATGGAAGCAGTGTCAAAGCTGACAATAACCTGTCAGGCTCATCCTGCTAGGAGTACAACAAGCGAAGCAGAAATGAACCACCTAGAGCAGGTGGACTGTTGTCCCACAAGGAACTTAAACAAGTGAAGTTACCGGGTGAAGAGGGTTTGGGTTTTTCTGCGGTTGCTGCAAGATTGAGGCAAACAAAAGCTTTTTTTCACTAGCGAAACCCGCCGCTTGTGAGCGAGGTCGATCAGAAGCGGTGTCATATTTGCTGGTCACGAGGAGAAGCCGCTTTACGGTAGTAAGGGCGCAAGACACAGAGCAAAATGAAATGGCATAAAAGCACGCTCCACAGCAAATCCCAAACACGACAGTTTACCAGGTATCGATAGTTCCGACTTGTCAATTATTCCTGTGGGATTGGAACACGTGGATTAACAATGACACAACAGAAAATGCTTCCTTAGAAAAAAAGCCAGTGAAGAAAGGCGATTGGAGGTGACCTTAGACAGAGGGACGCGATAAAGCATTCGTTGAGTAATAACCACTCCTTCATTTTAATAAGAGAATAGCACAAAAGCAGGCCTGAATAAAGTGGGGTCTTGCTCCAAATGAAAGAAACAAAAAGCAAAATTTACTGAATGTTTGCCGTTCTTTCACTTCTAAAAGAATAAAATGAGATGCTCCACTTAAAATAGCTGTGATGCAAAAAACAAGGGTAGCAGAACGGAAATTGTAACGGAATTAGCAAAGACAAAGGAAAAACAATGGGAATGATGGTGTCAGTTCAATTGAACATGCACCGGAGCCGGAAGATGATAACCTCAGAGCACCATGGATAACTAATGATGTACCAACGATTAGAGCTACCTTAGTTGTCCACTTAACAATGGAGATCAGCAGCAAAACGGAACAGAAGCATCACTAAAATCCAGCCCATTAGACACAAAGCATAATGGGAAATGCGAAACTGCAGACGAACCAGGTTCCAGTTTGATGAGAGAAAATTGCTCCAGAATGTCTTCTGACAAGTCATCTAGCAAAACGTCAACAACGAGGGGATAAGAAGCAACGTTTTGATACACTGGAGTAATTGATAATAAACGAATCTCTCCCTTGTGTTAACATGAGTTTAGCGTTCATGCGTCAACAAGATGAAAAACTCTTCTCAGGAGAAAACAAACGCCTCTGATTCAGTAGCAAGGCACAAAGTGTAGGAAAGAGAGGGAGGAAAGGGTCATAGAGAGTAAAACGCACAAAAGTAACCAGCGCTTTTTACATCACCAACGACATGCACAACATCCTCAACGTCCATTTCTCTTGGCATAGCTGTGTATATGGACGCGCCTAAATAGTGAGAGAGGAGAGGCACTGTTAAAGCCGGTTAGCTGATTTAATAAGAAAAAAACGGATTAGCACTAATTTGAAAGGAGGTTTTGAAAGTATAGCCCGTATCAAGTCCTCTCGGCGGTAACTGAGACCATCATGCCATCAGACACTCAGAGGAAGTCCACTTGAAGAACCAGTGTATTCCCAGCATGCCCAAGTGTTACGTCTCTTTTCATCGTCAGAGAAGTTCCGGGGTGCTACAGGTCTCAAAGGCGGAGTAATGATTTACATTTGCAGAATACAATGGTAGCATTGTCGTTCCTTCCCGTGGAAGACCTCTTTCATACAATCCCCCATCCTCACCTTATCTCAATGAATTACTTCTTCCAACTTGGAATGTTTTGAACGTGAAACACACAAAACCACGCCGTACTATTTTCAGTGCAAACGCCACTTCGTGAAGAACAGAAGCACCGTCTCTCACCTGCATGAGCATCCAAACTAACCCGCATGAAAACATTAATGCCTTTAACATGAAAATCATGCTTAACTGGGTACTATCACAGCACCATTTATCCCTGTTTCACGGCTAACCTTCAGGACTTTATAGCAATCTGGTGACGGCTTTCATCACTTGGCTTCTCTGCACACGGTCATCTCATTTCTCCAAATTCAAATGGATTGATTCTTTAAATAAAAATCCAAATGAGTGCCACCACCAGTTAAGCGCCAGGTTCAGAAGTCAACGAATTATATCGCCAAGGGCCGAGGAAGTGAATATAACGTAAAATTTTTCAGAAACATTAAAGGAAAACTCACCCTCTTTTCTGCGATAAAGTTGACTTCTCATTTTCGTGACGGTGAGCCTGTTTACTTCAATGAAACGCAAAGAGCGATAGCATAGATCAAGGTTTTTGATTCGACTCAAATCAAGGGAAAAGTAAATCAGGGTGAGTGGCCAACAAGCCGAGAGCAGCATGTCAATTAGGATTCCACGTCTCAACCAAGGTTTCGACTTTCTTTACCAAAGCTGATATATTGGTGGCTTCTGTAGTAATCAAGTAAATAATGGTATTTGGTATCAGGAAAAACAAATCAAGACACGCCTACTTTCCCTAGAGCTAATTTCCAAATGAATTTTGAGCTCATTTCCCACGAAGACTTTCTTAGTGCACAAGGGGGAAATTGTTTGTAACTAAATCCACCATAGTGATGTGCAAAAGGCGTGTCTAGTGGACAGTATCGGGACACCAAAAAGCTAACTACGAGTACGTAAAGAAACCACGAGGTCAGATGCTAAAGAGAGGTGAGAATAAATTCCAAAGCTCTGGAAAGGGAGTTGGCAAAACCGTTCCAATAAGCTATCCAAGACTGACGAAACAGTTCTTCAGCAACCTGCGATCGGCTGAGCAAATAGACAACGATCAAAATGTTGTAGTAACAGGGAGGACGAGAAGGCACTTATTCACCTTAAAATTACAAAAAGCACACAAAACACCAGCATGCGGTGCCGAAGCCGGATGAATGGCATAGAGGAAGTACGAAACTAAGTAACAAATTGCAGAGCGACAACCAACAAAAAGCTACAGTTCCTACAGCCACAAAAGCCAAAACATACTCATCTTCTCTGGCAAAAAAAACATGGAAATAGAAACAAATTTACAATTTAGCTTTATACATGCTGTAGACATTTCTAAGTGGCACGGCAGGGCTAAACAGTTTTCAAAACCCAGAATTCGAAGTGTTAATAAGGGCTGAAGCCTTGAACATTAAATCAACGAAATCTCCTAACTTTGAAGATAGAAACGTTAAAATTACTTTGAAATCTCTTATTATTCTAGAATACCTAACACAATGCACACTGGAGGATATACAGTTGTGCTTAATTGTGAATAAACACCGCAAACGGTCACACAGACATAGATCTACGCACAGATCGGAACTTACCGACACTATAGAATTCAGCACCGATTGGAACTGCGTCCGGCAGGTTGACCTCCGTCGGTTGGATAGATTCTTGACTCTGTGGTGGTCTAAGTGAACAGGTCGGTTTTTCTTCCGCTTGTCCGAACGCAGAAACGAGTGAAGTGGCACTCGCCGATCCCTGTTCTGTGACAGTGACCGCCCGGGCAATTGATGCCCACGGACTGGGATGCGGCTGTTTTCTCTCTTGTTCCGAGGATAAAACAGGCGCTGGAGTACTTTTAGATCCCTGTCTTACGGGAGTTGTTGTTCGGACGCTTGACGGCCCCGGAACTGGATCTGGCCGCGCAGAACCACTCACCAAGCTGCCCAACCCTTCAACATTTGATGACAAGGTGGAAACACTGGGACCTTGTCTGTGTGGATCTTTTGAAAAAGTATCCGTACCCTCGCCTTCATTATCACCACGAGGAATCATTGACTAAATTGAAGATAATGTAGAGAATAGGTCGTTCAACGAGCACCGAACGTCAAGCATATTATCTAAAGGTGTATCATTAGTGTGTCCACAATTTAAAAATCCGTTTCACAGCATATAGCAACCGAAAGAAAAAGGCGATCAAATGACACCAATTTTATTCAGTAGCAAAAAAACTATGTGAGAAATGAAATAAAACAGGAGATGTGGATGGACGAGGTAAAATCGACTGCTGCAAAGAAAAAGTTGAGCAATAGAAAGACTAGATATGGGGAGAGACGAAGTAGTTAGTAATTTGGGGGAGATTGAAGAGGGCCCTCGCACCTCCCTTGACGACGCAGACGCGATCAATGGAGCGTTGAATGAGACAGCAGGCGAGTGTGAGGGCGGCGTCATCATCATTCCCAGTTTCGCATTCATCCTTAGCATCACCGAGAGTGGATCCGTATTGCAGAAGCATCACTAGGCCAGGTGAGTGCGCTGAGGCGAAGCCACGAGGACTTGCAGCGTTGCGTGCGGCCGTAGCCGCCAGCCACAACTGACTGCCTGTCAAGCAGGTCACACCAGCTTCCACCTCGATAGGGTAGTAGTGAATGGAGTGCATTAAGCACCCACTGTAATGGAAGAGCTAGATCAGAATTCACTGAGAGATTGCAATCCAACCAGTAGCTTAGGAACGTCCAACTCACCTACTGTACTCCTCCTTGCTCCTCATGTCGACTAGGACACAGTCACTACGAGAGAGCTGCTGGAGGGCATCACTCGGATCGATGAGAGGCACCAGACTGGAGGTGATACTTCGGTAGTCCACCTCGTTGCGTTTAAAGCTGGTGGAGGGGGAAGAGAGTCTACCACCACCAGTACTCGTCGAACTTACATCGCCTTTCACTGTTATCCCTGGTGCCACTACGTCCACATGTGCTGGCCACGTGGAGAGGCAATTCTGCAATAAGTACAGAAAAATACTTAAAAAGGGATGTATGCAGTTTCATTGCCTATAGATCATGCACACTAACCACACAATATCTGCCCGAGTGATTTGATGGGTCTGATTCAATGTGGGTTGAAAGCATCCCCCTGTGCGTTTGATTAAAAATATGGAGCGAGCGGGCAAGAGAGTCCATCCAGCCACCCGACGTGCCTCGGCGAATAGACTGCGCTGTCAAACTGATGGGCGTGGCGGCTGCAAAATTGACAGCGTCCTCAAGGCACTGATCAAGATTGAAGTCAGGGAAGTTGGAGAGCAGGGTACATATGCTCTCTTGATTAAGCGACTACAAATGAGAACACGTAAATTGTCGAATTAAATAAGTTCATATTTGAAAGAACCTCAAGTTTAATTGAGTGTGAGATAAAAAATCCCAAGTATTGCGGTTTAGTGCACATTACAATGGAATGTTGCGATAGAATATCTATTTGAGGGCCGTAGTACTAATGCTGAAGAGATTGTTAACATTCTTGGGACTTTTTAAGGCAAAAATAGATTCAACACTCCTTTGTGGTGAAGCTATTTTAAAATCAAAACTGATATTATGGATAAGGGTGAAGCATCAAGGTGATTTGATGCACGAAGTGAAAAGCCAGCTAGGTTTAGATATCTGATAGTGAAAAAGCCCATAACTTCTGCGGTAAGGATTACGTAGTATTTAAATGGGAAACTACAGGAGCATAATGATCCTCAAGGGCGAGCACAAATCCCTTCCGCTTCGTGTTAGAGCAAAAGTCACTTCAAAATTCCTAATAAATTGAGTACATTTCAAGAAAATGCCGTCTAGACGATTTGGTATACGAAAATAGTCTATATAGATGGACTTGGATGCTTCTTTAGCAAGATGTCGGGCCCAAGTGATTGTGGAGGCACTAACGCCCTTGTACGCCTGATGACTTAGTGGAAAGGTTAGAAAACAGATTACCATACATCACACAAAAATTGCCAATTTCTGGTAATCGTCTTAAGAAATCAAAGAAATCGTTTAAAACTTCAAACCTTTAAAACTAAAAGAGGCGAACACTAACATTAGCGAGTAATCTTTCAAATAAAAAAAGAAGAACACAAGATTTCCACTTGGTGAACGGGCTTCAATGCGAAAGTTCATCCCATAGATCCAAGCAACCCAATGACGCAACTTGACACAGAGTAAACTTTGCCAGGTTTAAACGATAAGCGTGCAAGTCTGACGCCACTATTTACACCCTCGAATCTGCAGCTTTAGTGCATTCACCTACAGGCGATCGCAGACTACGAAATCCTTGGGAGTGATGCAAATGCCCCATTGGTTATGTTGATTGGGTTGGGGTGGGGGGAGGGAGGAAATGACTAGTCCAAGAGAAGTAAAACTATATGGGCCATGAAAAATGAATGCAATTACAGTCTCGATATACAGAAGGAAGGGGGAGGAGCCTACCAGTAATCGACATTGTTGATTGACTTGATGAAAGATGGACACATACACAAGCATGGGGAGGGAGGGCGATGCAGCGAGGAGGCTGTCCCACAGGATCTCGACGCGATCTAGAGGCATGGAGTGCGCAAAGAGAGTGTAGATCCAACCCGCGGTGAGTCCGGTGAGGGGCACACCGAGACGGGCAAAATGCGCCGCCACCGCAGGCACGTGGAAAGCGAGGAGGCGCAGGAGGAGGACGAAGTAGGCCTGCAGACCAGCAGTGAAGCGACGCCGCGAGAAGAAACCCACCAGGCGTGGCGAGGTCAGGAGGTTGGAGAGACAGTGTGTCGCCACCTCGGGAGCGGGAAAAAAGAGACGCGTAAATACGGCGGCCAGTGAATCCATACCCTAAAACAACAGCAAAAAATAAGCATTGGAGACAAACCAGGTGTGACTAGCTGGTTTACTTTACTTTGTGTTTATGCACCTTGAATCTAAAAAGATCGGATGGAGGTGCCTGTTACTACGGGCCAACATTAAAATACGCCTGATGGTAAGCAATACTTACTAATCTGATCGAAGATCAGTACACGACCAAAAATACTAAAGCTAAGTAGAACCAAGACTATATTTCAAACTGATCGCGTTATCCAAGAACCTGCCTTGCAAGGCGGCAGATACATGAGAAATGGGCACCATGGAAACACACTTCTATGTGTAAATGCATAACTACTTAGTATTTGGGCTACTTAACAAACCTGAGTGTACTCGAATCGATCGTCATTAGCCAGCAATGTGGCTACCAGAACAGAACGAAGTCGCTCTTGTCCGAGCGGAGACCCAATCAGCAGATCGTAGGCATGACAACGTGGTAAATCGACACTGATCTGTCCCATTACCTGATCAGAGAGACCAATTCCTTGGGTGGAAATTCGCGAATGGAATGAGCCTGCTGCTATTGCAACGGAGAGAGCTGCTTCTACTTTCCGTCGACTAGTATCATCCTGGTAACCTGATTCAACACCCAGAAGGGCTGCCCAAACCTAGAGTAATGGAGGACGAGACAGTTTCTAGAGAATTGCTTTTACAAAACCCCCGATTTCTCTAACAAAAAATTCTGGCATCGAATAGAGTTCACCTCTGTTCTGAGGAAGGGTGGGATGTCAAATCGGGCCTCAAGGAGCAGGCGCGTGGCAGTGGATGGCATCCCAGTAAGAAGACGTCGAAAGAGACACACTCGCATCACTTGATACTCCACATCAGCCTGCTTCACCAGGACTGGCTGGAAGATCATTGCGTCATAGGAGTCAGTCACACGTAGTTTGTGTTTGGGCAGATGGCTCAAGAGCGAAGTGCCCCGATTCTGCTGCTCTTGCCAACAGTCTTCAACACCGGTCAGCGCGAGACTATCAATTATGTTGAGTTTTCCCTCCTCATCTCCACCGAGGCAGGAATAGGAATGGGGGAAGAGAAGGGGATAGAGGGACTTCGTCGGCATGAGAGCAAGACGTTTGAGAAGGCGCTCAGCAGGAAGCGGTACGACGATGGGACAAAACCTGTAGGATGGAAGATAATATATATATATATATATATATATATATATATATATATATATATATA
>NW_020170393.1:570265-583911 GCF_000524195.1 Echinococcus granulosus | reverse complement strand
TCACTTGAGTCGAGCGGGCTGACTACTAGATGACCAGAGTTCGAAAGGTCCACCCCAGGAGGCTCTTTCGGAAGGAGAGAGGCCGGTGAGATAGAGAGGCAGATGAAGAATTGGTGGTCGAAGGCAATCGCTACCACTGACCCCCTTGAGAAAGGTAGAGGCTAAATCCACGCCGCCACCGGCTAATTGCCAGTAGTAGTAACTCTCAGCGGGATCGTCTCGAGTCTGCAAAAAGTGAAGAGCTTTTTGGCGGTCATCTAAAGATTCCCTCTCCTTGTCCTCTTCATCTGCCTTCTTGTTCGCGTCTTCAGTCTCCCAAGACGATCCAATTGAACAGAGGCAAGAAAACAGTAGGAGGCATTCAAATATCAAACTGATTAATCGGGAGGTAATGAATAAAATACATCCATAACATAAAAACTGACTGAATCTTAAAGTGGGTACGAAAGGCCACAAGTTGCACACGTGAATACAAGGCATTTGGTTTGTCAACCTTGGAATTCACTAGAAACGGACTAGCTTACACATGGACAGCAGTCTACGAGAAGGTAAGTCATGATTTCATACAAAACTCATAATTTAAGAAATTCCTGTTTGAAACAAGAATGTTTTAGCTCACCATAATCGTTGAATCAAAATCGATTATGCAGAAGTTATTAAAGCCTTCCGAAAACTTGGATATGATTTCTGTCAACGGTGACCGGTGGCGAGCGTCAAGTACCAGACACAACTTGCAAATGTCATCAAGTGTGTTCATCCATTTACTGAGTTGAGTTAAGCTTCCTTGATTGGACGTAGCAATGTGAGCGAAAAAAGAGTAGTTGGAATCTAGAGCAGTAAATAGTGTCTTGAGCAGTGTTTCTGTGCTGAAGGTTTGAAGTGGGAAATGCAAAAGTTCCACAAATATCAGTGCCAATGACCAAAGATCGGATCGCGTGTCGAGGAGACAAGGTGGTGTAGCGGATTCTAATGACGCAAGCTGCAAGCATGATCCAGAAAACAAAAGCGTTTCTGGAGAGGAATAACGTAAGTCCACAACGGGAAAGTCGAGATCTAATCCCCACCGGGAAGCATATAAAACTCCATAACCAGCGATCTTAACTCGCCCAAAATTATCAATAAGGATAGCTGACGGACTTAGGCACCCGTGTATAATCCCATGAGACTCCAAATAAGTCAGGGCGCATAAACACTCATGAAATCGCCTCAATAGCCAGTTGAAATCCGACCGCTTTGTGACTGGGGGATTTAGTTGACTGAAATCAGATGCGTAATGCTCTGTAACAAGATAGATGCGTCGGTGTTTGTCGCATTGGGCATCAAGGTAGCGCACGATATTAGGATGGCGCAAGCGACGAAGGTCAATTAATCGGGAGACGCAAGAAATTGTGCAAGGAATGCGAGGTGATTCACTGGAGGAGGAGACTTGAACAAAGTCCTCACCCGCAATAAGACAGGAAAGACCAAGATTGAGACATGTTGTCCGAGGTTTATAAAAGGCGTCCTGGATGCCCATGACTGGAAATGTGGCATACAAGAGGATGAGTATGAAACCAATGAAGTCGATCACTTACGCAAGAATTCTGATTTTAACACGATCAAGTGAGGGATGAACTAGAGGTGGGAAGAGGTAAATACTCGACCATAATGCACTGTTAAGTGATATTTGACGATGAAAGGGGGTAGAACTGCGGTAAATACTGACATGACGAAACAATTCAGCTGTGAAATGGATTGATCATAGCCATTGCGGTGATTTCGGCAAAAAAACACCTTCTGACCATAAAAGAGCTACTTTTGTGCACATCGAATAAGTAAGTCAAAAAACACTAGCAGCCTAACTGACCAATCAATTCTAAAAAATAAAAGCATTGTCACCTTGATAAGAACCCTTGAAGAAAAACCTTTGCGTTTCAGAAATGAAATAAAAATATTTGCAAATATATCAGTTTAACTATATATGCGTATTGGAAAAGAGGGTGCGGCATGAACGCGAAGTGCATTTATTTTGCAATGGCATGAGAACAAATGTTGACCTAGAGCGAATAAAAAATTATGTTTTGAGAATTTTTTATGGCAATCCCGTCGCATTTTTACAGATTTAAGCTGCATTTGAATTGTGTCTCTTAAAATGTTTAAGATAGTCAGTCATTGAGCGGTCTTTACTGTTCGTGTAGAGGTGAGACGTGCTATGTTCCAGTTGGCTCGGTTAGATCGATTTCTCCGCCCAGTCGTCCAGACGATAAAGCGTTCTTCTCACGACGAGATCAAGTTAGAAATGTTATTTGTTAATTTATAGGGTTTATTATCGTGATCACACGCATTACGACGAAAAATCAGAGAGGGCTTTTCGCATCGGTAGCACGGTACTGTGGGCCTGGATATCGTATCACTTTATTAATAACTGGAGAATGTTATTTGTAGGTTCTTATTATTCATTCTTGACCATTTAGGGGCACGATCCGTATCCAGAAAGGGAATCCTTTACAGATACTGAACTCGGAGTGGAGTGACCTAGGTGATAGAACCTAGCCGAAGAATATGTTTGGTGTCGTAGTTAAAATATATCCTACCATATGTGGCCCTGGTGCCCTTTCCACCTTCCAATTCTTTTAACCGAATCAATACCGGCGAAATGGTCAACTTGGCCTTATAAGTTGTTGCTCCGCCCAATAAGGCCCCTGTTTGGGACGACGAACCAGTTCCTTCGGTTTCACTCACAACCACAAACGATGCTTCTCGAACGCGAACACACCCAGATTGTCATTGCTGCTATGACACCCATTTCGTCCCCTCACTAACAGTCAAGACCCATAATTTGATCGTCGATGGGGTCCGCCAGAGCTTTACCATGTGCAGTTGGGGAATTCCACATGGATAATGTTTATTGCCGGTGATGGGGTTACTTATGCAGTGGTTGAATTCGAGATCAAGACAAAGTGTATAACAGCTGAGGTGTCAATGAATGTATGCGGGGGTCATCTAGCGTAGCATTTCGCGGAATGAACAGACTGAAACCGGGCCTCTGAGCGCATGGGACGATTAGGTGCGGCTCCGATCGCAGATTTTCCTGAAATAGGTCGGTACGGGATGATGCTATGCCGTTACCACTCCCATCTGTTACACCGTCAAGGGCAGACTTCTGGTTCTGGGTATGTCGCTCTATGTAGCAGTCACGGTCTCGCAGGGTTGAGATAACTTGGCCTACATGTTGCATGGGAAAGAAGTGTCTGTATCCTCATTGCTTTCGAGATGTATATACGTCTAACGAAGGTAAATCAGCTACCTAATATATTAAAATGGCGCCACCGAGGGTCTTCATGTTGAGCCAGAAGCGACAGATCCTGGTCCGCAAGGAAGGAGTGGCTGCTGCAGGACTCCTGTGATAATGCCCCATCAGAAGTCCACAGCTTGAGCAGATCTGCTTTAGGAACACAAATGCTCGTCTCCACATTCAGAGCAATCTTCAAGGATCTCACATGAACTGTCTCAATTGGGTTTGAGAGATGGACGTATGCTGTGAAAAGGAAGGCGTTACAAAGTGGATAACTACCATTTTTGGAGACAATGACGGAATTACATTCCCTATTCCTGTGGTCAGTAACGAAACATCCAATTTGTATGCTGCTGCGTACAATGAAAGTAATTATCATGGACAGCTGACTTACAATAGCCAGTGACACCGTATATCAATCGATGTCGCCAAGCAAGTTCGCAGCATCCACCACTGCTATTGGAGGTACCTTGGCACCGCATGGAGGAGGAATGGGGATCTCTTTGGGGTGAATCAAGTTGAGCGAAGAAGACCACAGCTCCTGCGCGAATCCACTCAGCGAGCCAGCGACCGAGGGAGTCTGTGTGGGTTCGGAGGCCAGGTGACGCGCAGGACTGCCAGTCGGTGACAAAGCGACCCACCACTCGGAGTCCGACAGAGCGCGAGACGCCGGCCAGACACACCAGACCATCAGAGCGACCACGGCGCCAATCCAAGGGTAAGAGGTGCGTGTGGCCGGTGGAGAAAATGTCATCTTCGAGAGGAAGAAAATCGGCAAGAGCGGTTGAGCCTAGACGGGAGCAAGTGAGGAGGTAGTCCACCAGACGTCCTCCGCATGGAGCCACTGGGGTAAGCGGCGCCACTGTTTCACTAGCGGGGCAGGGCGGACGGGATAGCAAGCTGGACGATGTCTGTTGGACCTGATCACGTCTCGCATTGACAGTGCAGGTGTTGGCGGGAGGTTGGGAAGCTGGTATAGTGAGGAGATTGGAGGTAAGAGGCGGGTATTTGCGACGCAAGATTGGGAGGTAGTTACATAAATCCTCCAAAGTATGACTGTCCAGGAGATTACAACCGCGCTGCAAATTTAAAAACAAAGATCCACAATAAAATGAAGAACTAAAAGATCCAATTTGGGGTCAATTGTTCGCGCCTAATCAACCGAACCCAACCATTTTGATTAAGGTTTACTAGCCGGATTTCGTTCAAACAAAGCTATCTATTTGATTCTTGCCATGAATCTGTATCGAGCCTTATGTTCAGTGAACAAACCACTAGACTGTTTGCAAGTCTATTCACCTGAGCCTAATTGTTCAATTAAACCCCAAATTTAACTCACCAATAAGTTCACCACAGTGCTAGTCATCGAATTGCCAGGAGCAATATCGTGCTCACGCATGAGAAAAACATCATAACCAGAGGAGTTGTCAACAGTTGCAGTGAGATATGAGGATTGGAAAACACTGCAAGTAGGCAGTGAAGAGTTGGAGCCATTTTTCTCGGGCTCTCGGGGCAAGGATTCTTCTATACTGGAGAACGACGGGGCCTGATACATACCATCGAGTGGGTTTTCCATCTGGAACGTTCATAAATGAGGGTAAAGTGGCAATTTCATTAAAAGCACAGAGGAATTGTCAAAAAAATGTAAACCTTTGAAGAGTTAAAAATATGCAACTTAAGCACTTTCCTGTGGAACACAATTGGACTCGAGTAAGTTGATTTCAGCTTGTAAGGGAAGAGATGAGGATATGAGATCGTTGGTAGTATCCGTACTTTGCCGTGGATTTATGACCGACATTGGGGTAGTTGGTGGTGGTCTATCCAAATATAAGAGTGGAAATTTTGATGTGAAATAAGCAGAATATTGCACTGAAGAAGTGCTCAATCTTGTGTAGAAAAGTGGGTTAGTAACACGTTTACAATGGTCCCAGTAAAATGCGATTGAATGCTGACAAAACTATTATGAAGCAAGGAAATCTTACACTGCCGAATTATTCTGAAAGGCCGATGGAGAAGATGCTGGAGGACTATCAACAAGATTGTGGTCATTCAAATCACCATCAGATGAGGTGTGTGCAGAATCAGAATGTACATCCAATTCAATAAAATCCTCATTAAATGCACGTAACGCATCACTTGGAACAACAAGTTGCTGAGTTTGACTGTTGCTTTCAGCATTTCGCCGAACTAGAGCAGATGGTGCAAAGAGAGGATGGCCGAAAAGAACATTGGTATAATACATATCTGCAGAAGAATGATCAGCACTTGGCGAAGAGGATGGCACCTGCATAGCACTTGGCACTTGATCATGCATTGTGGAAGACAAAACGTATAAATGCTACATTACAGTTGGACACTAAAGAAATCAAATCGCCCACAAATAATCAGAGGTGTAAAAGGGTGAATTCAAATCAGTAGCCCTAATGATAAGCTGGGAAATCGACCGACGTCGCGCAAAGCTAGCAAGTATCGGAAAATTGGGAATGACAAAGCTACCGAAGAGCACGTACAAGAGGTCACACGGAACACTTCCACAACCTCGCACACACGTAAGACACGCTTAAAATTCTCAAAAAACCTTTGAAAGAGGCACCGAAAATTTAGCACTCGGAACATTGAAACAAAAAGGTGTGAATCTGTTTATTCTCACGAGGCGACTTGACATCATCATGTGAATCCAACATAGAAAATGCTCAATATCCAAAAAGAAGCAAAGGTGTGGTGATTTTAAAAAGGAGAATTTTTACCAAATATTTAACCTCTGGTGCTTTTTATCATGGTCTCTAGATTTATAGCGTTCCGACATTAATTGACAGCCCAGCAAGTAAACTTTGTGGCTAAAAGCCTAAACCTGCACTTTATTTTTGCATTATCTGTCTAGTTTTGTGTGACTAACCGAACGCTCCAACCTAATGGTTTTTTTGGTTTTAATTATGTACGCTTTTAGGTCTACCTAGGTCTTTTTAACCAACATATGCGATGGCTGTCAAGCTAATCCATGCAGAAGTGGCCCCAAGGTTTCGGAAACGTTACATAGTCTGCGATTTTTATCAGTAAGTATTGATAATGCATCAGGGACATAAGCGGAATCTTTTCAAGCAATACTTAGTTTTCAAAACCTGGATTTTTTGCAGTGGTCCCGTTCATGTTGACACAGCTTTTCTTTTCATGGCAAGCTTTATAAAAATCATAGTTTGGTGATGTGAGTTTGTAAATGCTGCAATTCTAAATGTTTTGTTTAATCCTCTTTATATATCAGCCGACTTTGAATATTGGTGTGCGTGTGCGCCTTGCGAGACGACTTTTTTTATTAAAAAAATTTAGCCTTGCGTACTAGTTGCATTTCCTACTCCCTAGTTCCTTTTACCTTTTTTGGCTGTTCCAAACCTAATTTCATCAGTTTTGCAGTTTCAATTATACGCTTTGATTTTTTTGCTGTATTTCTATTTGTTAATATTTTGCTCCATGTGTTCCCAACATTTTGACGATAGTTTAGGAGGCTTTTTTGTGAAATGTCTCCCTTGGTAGCTTCTTTTGTTTCAATGCCTCATAAATATGTGGAAGTAGTTTAAACCCACTATTTTCAATCGTTTTTAGATATCGAATGACGGATATGCAACGGATGGATGACCCCCCGATCACTTCTACCGCGGAAACTTTGCAAAAGGTGATTGCCCTTGACGCCTCCTATTTGCATCAACGCTCCCGGGCTGCGCCTCACCTAAACCCAGAACGTTGGAATCTCTATCTGCGCAGACGATATCAGCTCTCGCAGAATGCTGCTCCGTCGTTTCCCGTTGACCGCTCTGAGTATCTCTACATCCGACAGAACCTTCTTACTCAAAAGTATATTCAGCAATTTCTGTGTTACAATGTATCAGCAGTCGCAGAGCAGTTCTTTTGACAATAGTTTGCCTGTAATCTTCCTTCTTATTGATCCTATATGGATAATTGAAAGCTGCTGTGGAAATATAAGCACTGATTTTTGATATTTATCTTTCCTACTTTTTTGAAACACTTGATGTTCTATTGGTAGTTATTCTCTTAGCTTTGCCTACATAGCTTCGAATAATCTGTTGTCTGCGGGACACATATCACCAGTCTACTTTCCCGGCTTCCATAATAGTCCACCGTAATATTCTAGTTCATTGTTTTGAAAGAAAATTCCATTTCAAATTTTATGCCCCAGCCCATATGCATTTATTCATATTGTTCATGCGTCTCTTCATCTAACGTGTTTGCAGGCCTATCACTCATGACCAAATGTGTTTGTCCTCATCTTTTTTTGTCTATCTATCTTTTAATTTTTATGCTAGATAGCCTAGCCTAATTGTTTAGTGCGCATAATTCTAAAAATTAGTTTCGATTTTGCTCCAACCAAGATTTATAAACCTTAGTTGAAATTGTCTTGTGGGAAAACTGGTCTGCAGTGACTGTTGAAACCATTTGTATCTATTAGTCATCATTTATGTAAAGATTAGGGTTATTTTCCCCATTTTTCTTGTTTCAGCATCTTTTGTTACCATTTCTTTTTTCTTGGTTCACAGATATGGGCCCAATTCTCGGTCATCGTCCAACGCGGGCACCGTCACACCTACCACCGGGACGACTCTCTACGACATGCTTCTTCTCGATAGGCAGCAGCGCCACCCACCCTCCCGCCTCTCATCGTCATCATCATCATCGACTTCCCAAGTAGGCTCCCCTTTCATTGGTCATATTGGCGTTCTAGTTATTAAGGAAAAATATTACTCACCTTTTTTGTACAAGCTTCCTGCTTCTGCTCTTTTGTTGGATTGGTATTTTAACGGATGTGGGCGCGAACTTTATAATCGCCTACTACCGGTCTCTTTTTCTTTACAACATTTAATTAGCCCCTAAATAAGAGCAGAGTCAACTACTCAAAACAAGCTATCGAAGAACGCATGATGCGCTAATTTTTCTTTTTCATTTTGCGCATTTTAGCTGCCCCTCGCCGAGTCTTCTCTACGCCGGAAGATTGAGAATGAAGCTCCCGTCAGCAAGGGCTACGCTTTTGCTGGCATCGAAACCATCTTTGATCACCACAAGGGTAGGTAATCCTTGATTGTGAACACATCTGGATCTTTATAACACAAATCCAGCGTACCCATGGGGTAAGCTGTTATTGTTTTCGACACATGTAGATACGATCACACGAATCCGATTCGCACACAACGACTCGCATCGGCTGGCTATCGCCTCGGCTGATGGAACCGCTTCAATTTGTCACATTTCCGAGGCGACAGGGGAGGAGGTGGCGGTGTCACACAAAGTCGACTACTTCGAGCCGCCGGTTCCCGACAGCACCCCAACTTCGGTTTCGCCATTTCCACCGGCGGCGCTAATGGACATAGCATGGTCACTGGCCAACGACTTCGTCGCTACTGTCAGTCTGGATGCCTCGTTGTGCCTTTGGGACGTGCAGCGCCAGGGCTGCCTCACGCGACACTTCCGCGATGTTGCCTCACCTGGGGGAGGGCTCCTTGTCTGTGAATTCCATCCTATCAATAATAACTACCTCGTTCTTGGAGATACTCTGGGTCTCGTGCAGGTATGCGTCCTCTCCCTTGGACTTTAACATAAAGCCGACCGAAGTGGCAGTTTTATTGGTCTAATAACTTGGATATATCATTCCATCACTCTGATCAGTAAGGAAATGGGCGATGAACCAAACTGATGACGCCTACGCAACCAGTTGGAAACTCATTTACTCGTTGTTTAGGTGCTGAACCTTTCAACTGGCCGAGTGGTCAAAAATGGTCGTGACAAGTTACACACTCCGCCGCGGATGCGAATAAGGCTGCCGCCGTGTCGCAACCGCACAGATCTCTCGCACTACCTGGGTCGAGGCTGTGTCACTGCCCTAGCCTTCGATCCACACTCCTGCCGCTTATGGGTGGGCACCGATTTGGGCGTGATTCAGGCTTACAGCTGCAATGAGGCCACCGGTGCCCTCGCCCGCCTCTCTCGACTTACTGTCCCTCCACCTCCCTCCACACCCCTCCTACCCACCGTAACTAGCCTCGCTTTCTGTTCCTGGCTTAGCCACGAAGACAGCTCTTGCTACCTCCTCGTCAACGCCGCCGGGGTAGGCCTTCTGTTGTACCACGCCCAACCGGATAACGGGAAGCTGGAGCTGCACCAACACTTCGAGTTGCCGCACTCACCGCTGTGCAATCCCCCAGTCACAAACTATGGCCTCCACCTTCTTCACTCCTGCTTTGCCCCACTCATCTCCTTCCGCTCCTCAGGTACCGCCTGCGTTATCTCGGCCAGTGAGGACAGAGGCAGCGTGTACGTCTTTGAGGTGTCAACGAACGCCACCTACTACACACAAGATAGAAAACGAAGCGGTGCTGTGGTCACCCGTTTACAGGGTCACGATTGTGAGGTCGGCCGAACGGTGACCGACGTGACCCTGAGCTGGGACGAAAGTTTCCTGGCCTCGGCAGACGAGGCTGGGGTGGTCATCCTGTGGAGACGCCAAGCTGCAAACTAATCACCGCCTGTGACTACTTATTACTGTATTGCCCTCCTGTTTTTAACACCCGTCCCCTGAACCGAGAACGGCACTCTTAGGGGAGGAGTTCAGCTAACCTAGGCTTGTGACTAATTTCTACCAGATTTGCCTTAAGGTGACCCACCAGATATGCGAAACTGCCAAAACTCTAGTCTGTCGAGGTACGACTTAGGTATTGTCGCCTCCTTCATAGTTGTGCGAGGGTTGCACACAGCCAAATCGTCGCGCTCGATGATACGGTTGCGAATAGTTGCGGAAACCAGCACGGAACAAAAAAAGAACCTCAAAACCACTGCGCGCATTAGAACTTGTTTGTTAAAAGTTATACAAGCGGAACACGTAAACAGTTTTTGCTCGGGAAAGCATGGGGGTATGTACAAAGACGGGTGTCCAATATTCAAACACGGAAGTCATCCTAGAACTCGCGCCTGTGGTACTTGTTCGGATCATAGAAAGATGTGACCACGAGACGGTTGTCAAACTTCCTACCCGTTAGAGCGGTGGCCGCCTTTTGACAGTCAACTAAACTGGCGAATTGAACAAAGATCTTGCCAACTCCGGGGACTTCCACTCCAGGAATGGGTCGAGGTATTTCCACGCTACTAACAATGCCGTACTTGCTACACTCGGCTCTTACATCTTCAACGATGTCTTCATATTCTTCGTCATTAGTCAAGTCCTCCGGGTCAACCATATTAAGAAGACACAAGACCTCCGTCGGAGGGCCACCGGAACGGAAAATTATGTTACCAGAGCCGGTTGTATTCTGTACAAGAGCATCGTTAAGGCCAGGCACCTGAATGAGTGGTGGGGGCATGGCACCGCCGGCGTTCTTTGCTCCCACGCTGGCACGCTGAACAATAAGCTTCTTGTCACCAAGTTGCATTCCATTTAAACCGGCGCATGCGTGATCAGTTACATTTGGGTCGACATACTCGCAGAAGGCGTAGCCCTTGGAAAGACCAGTAGAGCCATCCTTAACTAAGTTGAAGCCCTTCAACGGACCAAAACTTAACAGCAACTCTTTCACTTGATCTTCATTCAAGTAGTTCGGCAAACCTCCAACGAATATCTTGTGTGGAGAATCTTGCACAACCGTACTTACTACTCCAGGAACTATTATGGAGGGAGTTTCGCTGACACCAGGCAGTGGAGCATAGTCGCGAGGTCTTCGCAGCTTCAAGGCCTGATTATGGAAGAGAATGCCGTCCAAAGCAAGACCCTGGGTAGTTTCATCCACAGATCTAAATTCCAAAAATGCGAAGTTTTTCTCCATATTAATCTGAACAGCGATGATTGGATTACCCTCCGCTTGAACAAGATTTTGGGCTTTCATTTGCTTATTAAAGAAATCCATCATATTCTCCTCCGTTGCTGTGAAAGGAATGTTACCCACATACAACCGACGGGCCTGACGACATACAGCGCTTCCAGCAAATGGTATATTGGTGTTGAGAGTGAGAGGCGCATTTGGCGTTGACGCAGGCATTGGCACTTGGCCGGCGGCATACACGTTGACGGGAATTTGCCCTGACGCTTGAAGCGCTTTATATTGTTGAGGTGTCATGTGCTCAAAGCCAGGAGGAGGAACATCCCAATACTTGTACACGATGCGGCGACTCGAAGAGCCTGAACGATCCCGGGAGCGATGGCGGCGTCGATGACGGTCACGCGAACGACTACGAGATCGACGGCGGCGCCCGCGGCTACTGCTCCGAGACCGACGTCTGTCCCGTCTTCGGTCGCGCTCGTAACGCTCCTCTTCGTTCTCATCGTAATGTCTTCCACCATCACGATCATCGTCCAGTCTGTAATCGCCGAGGCAAAAGCCGTAACACAAGATTAGAGCAGGCATAATAGGTTAGGTAAAACAAATAATTTACCTTCGCAACTCCTCTTCCTTCGCGTTTGGCCGAGATTCGTCTAGTTCATTCTCAAACGGCGGATAGGATCCGTTACCCTCCGGAGGTGGGGCCTCGGAATTGGGAAGAGGACTGTATTCTCCCATTTTTAAATGCGAAAAAACCTAAAATCAACATTTCAGAAAGTGGGCTAAAACAGAGAACAGAATATAAATTGGACCGCCGCCTTTGCGCGAATTCGGAAGATCCTTTAGGACAACACAAATCCCAACTTGTCAATACTAGTGTTGTAACCGCAAGTATTATGCAGGTACAATGAATATGGAATACTGAACCGTAAAATTAGAACACAATTAACACAAAATATAGGTCTGGGAATTGATAAATCACAGAAAACTGCGAACACGGCAAACTCACTGGAAGAAAGGGCCGAGAACGAAATTGAAACGGACAATATGGCGCCGGCACCCAATGTAACAAACAAATTGTTGGGTTACCAAAATCGAAAAAAAAGGCTTTTTTATTTGCGCCAAAATTGCTCAAAATGATTATCCACATGCATTTTACGGTCTAAGATTTCTCTTAAACTAGTTGTCACTTGTGCGAAACCACAAAACATTCTGTTAAATTTTGGCTCATATTATCGTCTTTGGGTATTTTGTTTATTCGTCCCTTTGTACGTACCACTATTTTTTGTCAGCTGCAGATGCATTAAAGCTGAACATTTTTAGATAAAACAAGCTACTATATTTTGGAGGACAAGGATATTCTTGTATACATTTGCCTCCCCGCAAATTCATGTTTAAATTTTGCACTTTTTATGTTTAGTTCACTATTCGTGTTGCACTTTATTGCCATATTAATGGGACAGGGATAAAATGCGTGTCATGCGGTGAAATTTAAATTAATGTCAGTAGCGCATTTTTACGTCTATCTTAAATAATTCAGGAGCTTTTTGTAGTTCTAGTTGGATTCGTGCTTTATTGCCAGGGGATTTCTACTACAATACAGCTTAGCTTCCCAGAATCTGCTGGGCCTTGCGCAATACCACTTTTCAGTCCAGGAGAATAATTTGCTTACTTCCATAAGATATCTGTACTAATTTCTAACCTTTTTTGGTTGATTTGTGCTACTTTGCATTACAATAACCTAATATCCTAATGGACATTTTTATAAACACACCGATATGCCACCCAAATGGGCGGCACAGCAATAGCACTATGATCTTACATAACACCTATTTGTGCGTTACATACGCAGACAGTGCAGGTGCCTTCATTCAGAGGCATTATTATTGGTCCATTCCGGTAGCTCTTTAACTCGCCTGTATGTCAGTAATATGCCCCAATGCATGCTTGTGTAAATAGAACTTTGAGGTGTCAAGCGGTCAGCTTACGCCATCCACGGGCATTATTGTACTTTCCTCCCATCCCCGTCGTAGTAATATGGTGGAAAAGTAAAAGTAATGTTCAGGACGGTTGAGTGAGTATTTTTATACCTGGCGGAGGTAAAATCCGCAGTGTTGTAACTGCCCGCATGTAATAATGCAAAGTTAAAGACTATCAGAGTATTACAATCTATGACTAGTGATGAATAAAAATGCATCTTTTTCTTAAAACGTGAACAACCCGCAATCTCCGATTTCTTTATAAAAATTACGATCACACTTACTGTTATTTTACCAGTGTCATGAATGCAGAGGTGAAGGTGTAAGGCAAAAGATCTACATTAATGCGTTTGTTTTACTGTACTGCGTCATCTTATAGCTTAATTGGGCTTAATACACTGAAATGGGAAATCACAAGATCGGAGAAATTGTAGGGCGAGACTCATCAGTCTCCACCCCTCTGTCTCTAGCGTTCTTAGACTAGCCCAGTTGATTCATTTAGGACATATTTATTAAAGAAGAAAAGATGGAGAGGGAAAGTACAACGTTTAAGAAGGGGGAAAACTGCAGTCACTATTGTAG
>NW_020170393.1:491547-570165 GCF_000524195.1 Echinococcus granulosus | reverse complement strand
TATGTTACTTGTTAATTTGCTTGTTACTTTGACACCAAGGTACTTGCTAAATATAATTACAAAGCAGTTCTTAAAATTAGGGGGTAAAACCCAAAAGAACAAGTTAGACTCCTCTTAGTACCACCACATCCCACTATAAGGAACTTATTAGTTCTTTGCAATTCTAAAAGAGCTATTTTTGCAACAGCAATGTTTCTCGTGGCTGTAATATGCATATTTCATTTACCACTAACCATAGCCATTACTTCTCTTGCTTTATTTTGTTATTGTAAAATTTTGCTTACTTTTAAACACCATTGCAACCTCATTGTACTAATTTTGGAAACCACTGATGCAAAATCAGCTATGTGGCTTACCCATAGCATTCTTTTGCGAATTTTTGAGCTTTTTGTGATTCTTAAGACAGACTTGACTTCTTTGCTCACCAATATGTTTGTTTGAATGTGTCAAGGGGATAAACTATTTTCCTCAAAAGATGTCGCATCCTTGGTCTTACTACGCGTCCTCTGGATACTATCAATATCCATACTATGGAGTACCTCTCTTCATTTCTGTAATCACTTTTAGGCTTTTGGGTGTAATGCTCAGACATGCGGTGACAGTCAGTCTCAACAGGCTGCCGAAGTACTTGGAACTGCATCTGAAATTCCCCAACCACCTGGTGCACAAAGTGATAGTAGTGTTTCGCCTGCTGCACCGACGGCTTCAACTTTGCCCCCTCAGTGTGCATATGGCGCTTACAATGCTTACTTTCAGTATCCTATGGGAACTTATTCAAGTGATCCGGCAGTGGACGCTGCTCAACGATGGAATGCTATGAACTGTTCTTATTATGGTTACTATTCCGGGACAACTATCGTTGGATCTACACAAACCGCCTTGAACAATCCTAGATCGGATAGCCGATTAAATAGTCAAAGTACTATTTTTTTTCTAAAAAAAAACATTGTTAGATGGGGCTGCAAATCCTGTGGGTTCTGGAACTGTTCCTGGGAATAATAACGCGCCTGCTGCCGGTAACACCCCTAAGCTCTATGAGTCAGGGGGTGGTGAGAGTAAATGGAGTCCCGAGTTAAAGTAAGCCGCTTAATGTCATAAATGTGTTAGGAATTACGTTCAAAGGGCTTTCCTTAGTACGGATACTCCCATTGAGAAGGATCAAATGGAAAGGATACTTCGACAGAAAATTGAATACGTGTTTCGCAACAACGTTTCCGTCGACTGGACTAAAGAACCCATTCCAGCCATACCCACTAAATGTCTCGCAGCAGCTACCCAGATCACGGCGAAGAAGTCATCAGTAAAGTAGGTTGTCGTATACCCCAGTTTTTGTGTTCCAGTGTGCATTTATTACCATATAAGTCCCATAGAGGCGGTCCCGTAATGATTTGAAACCCCACAATTTTATTCTGCTAGTGTGGTGCGTCCAGTTCCACTTCAACCATGGCGGACACGGGGTCGAAATGCCGGATCTTTACCGACTGGTACTTTGGCTCGAACTCAACAGGCATCGGTGCTTTTTGGTAAAGCCGATGTTGAAAAGTCTAATGTGGCACCTTCACCCCTTAGCTCTAATAATCGCGCGACTGAACCACTACCAGTACCAGAACTTGTTGAACATACAAAAAGAAAAAGGTTTTCCCATCAACGGAGTGGGTCTTCTCGGTCGTCATCAGCTTCCTCGTCTTACCGAGATGAGAGTCGTCAAAAACACATTTCTAGGAAAAGGTCATCACAATCTCCGGTGAGACCCAGTAATAAAAGACGGAAATGTCATCGGGAGTCTGGTACCGACAGCGATTATTTAACAAATGACCGGTGGGTATCTAGCGAAATTTCATATTCGGTATCGAGAG
The DNA here is from genome assembly GCF_000524195.1 of Echinococcus granulosus. NCBI lineage: Eukaryota > Metazoa > Platyhelminthes > Cestoda > Cyclophyllidea > Taeniidae > Echinococcus > Echinococcus granulosus. Next base: position 568,309 of record NW_020170393.1, on the reverse strand, counting down.
ATGCTTCAATCTTCGTTTAAGTATTTGTATATCTGTAGCTTCTTCGCCCTTATTCCGTTTTCTACCGCCAATTTATTCTGGGTATTAAGCCCATCGCTAGCAGAATTTGCAAATTGGTAAACCGTCACAGCATTGGTCCTTTATGCTTGATAGGCTCGGGGGTATAATCATGTCGGCTCACTCGAATTGTTGGTTTACCGGTTGGAAGACTCCCATGAACTGGTGTACATTTAATTTTCAGAACAAACTCCGAAGGATCCGATAGCTCATCAATCCCGAGTTCACCAAAGGCTAGGCGCGGTCGCAATAAAAGGCGCAACGGTGGTGGTCGGAAGAAGTCATCTCCAAAGAAAGTTTCACCCTCGTCTCCCATTGGCCGTGGAGGAAAGCGCGGTGGCGCTAATGTTGTCCGAGGTCGTGGTGGCAAAACCGCTGCTCAGCAGAAACGTTGGACTGCTCCCGATACGTCCCAACATCGACTGAGCCAACGTGCCGATCGTTTTAAGGATCACCTAGGTGCTGGGTCTATAGCCAAATCAACTAAGCAGTTGAGCCTACTCGCTAGTGCCACGGACTCGGATCTTCTGTCCGAGAGGTTGGAACAGTTTAATATCGTCGGTACTATGCAGGAACTTGAGAAACCCTACCTGCGTTTAACTGCTGTGAGTGTCGGTTTCAGTAACTTTTTGACTTGGGACTCCGGATTTTATACGGAGAAACGTGTATTTAGGCTCCCGACCCGGCTAACGTGCGACCTCCAGATGTTTTGAAGAAGGCCGTTGCGCACGTCAAACAGCGTTGGAAGGAGCGCGGTGATTACTTGTGGGTATGCGAACAACTCAAGAGCATTCGTCAGGATCTCACGGTACGTCTGCATTATTTGCATTTTTTGTGTAGTTGGTTTGTAACTAAGGGGATCATTGGATCTGACTTTTCCTTAGGTACAACGCATCCAAACGGAACTCACTGCCGAAGTTTACGAAGTTCATGCTGACATCGCCCTTGAAGCTGGCGACTCGCAGGAATTTCACCAATGCCAGTCGCAACTCTCTCTCCTCCATGCGGAAGGTCTTGGTTTATCTCGTCATGCGGAATTCACGGCCTACCGTCTTCTGTACTACATATTTACCCAGGATTTATTAGGTATATTAGCGTACGATTGCTACTTCAATTAGCTTTTGTTTAGTCATCCGTGAACCTAGATCTCACAGTGCACCTTAGTGCTGAGCACAAAACGACCTAGTAAAACTAGTGCAGAATGAAGTTTGTTTATGAAACCCCTCTTTTTTGTCTTCAGGTATGAGCACGCTCCTAGCGTCATTGAAGGATTCACAGAGAACCAATCCCTTCATACGGTTTGCTCTGACAGTTCGAGAGGCTTGGGCTCTTCGTAATTATAAGCGCTTTTTCCATCTCGCCTGTGACCCAGACGCTGCTGCTTCGTTCGAGACGAAAACGAGCAAAATGCGTGGTTGTCGACAGATCCTGTCCTGGTCCCTTGATCGGGAGCGCAAATTCGCTCTTAAAGCCATCTTTAAGACGTGCGTACTCTCGCAAGATTCCTTTCGTGCTGGTTTTTATGTATAGGTGTGCGTATGCATCAACTAACTTTGTAGAGTAGGTTTACGGTCTGTAAGTTTCGGTGCACGGAAATTATTCATATTACCTCCTGTTCCCTTTGCGGGTTCCTTCAGAACATTTCTTAATCCAGGTTAGCGCGCTCCTTAGCCTGCACCTATGGTAAGTTACATAAAGTCAACATCGCCGCCCCTGATTGTTACTCAAACGATGCCAAAAGGCAGACGTAAAAGGTCTTACGTCACATTGTCCATAATCCGTGTTTCTCTTCGGACAGGTTGTTATTTGAATGCAGTGAAGCCTCTGCACTCCTTTCTCCCATTTACACTCGACTGCTTATTTTGTCGTTAATTGGCGTATTTTTTTCATCTCCCTTTTTGGTGGTGCATTCCTCTTTTTGGCCTGTCCCCGTACTGCTCGCGTTTCCCCTTGATCTCTCTCGTCATTGACGTCTCCACCTGCCTTCGTGTGCGCTCCTCCAGTTATCGTCCGTACTTGAGTTTCGACTTTGTCACGAAAACCCTTGGTTTTGGTGATGCCAGTTCGTGTGCTGGTTTCATTACCCGAGAGCTAGGTGTTGCTGCTGCCAGTTTGGAAAGTGTTGAAAAGGTAGACTGTAAGGAGATTTGGTCCCAGATGCGCCAGTCTGGCGCTGCGGATGCAGTCGACCACTAGAACCGTGACGCTGATTTTAAGTTTTGAGCTGTCCTTTCACACGTATGTGCGTTCTAGCCCTACGCCAGTACAACTTTTGTCCAAGACAGTAACTAATACCGGGGTTTCGAAAGAGCAAAGGTATCAACGCCCTACGGAATGGTGCCACACTCGTCTTTCAAAAGTGTGCAGGACGTTCTTGTACATACCCCGCATCTCCTCTACGTAGTTTTATACTTTTTTTGAGTCAATAAAAGTTTCCACCCACATTAGCTTTTGCTGGTTGTCACCGAGGCTGAAGACGAGCGCATCAATAAATGAGTGGGGAGCTGACTTCCTATCCAGACGTTCCATTTTTACCCCAAATGCGTGGCGGAGCCCGTAGGGGGAGACGTCGCACTGATGGGAAATGCCCAGCTCTCGTAAACTGATTTGCGGGGTTTTAGGACACGCCTAAACTGTTCGTTTTGATCGAGTTTATCGGGGCTGTGGGTGGTAGGTGTTTACGCAACTACTACATAGCTTGAGAAGTTTTGGCTGCAATGCCTCCAGCCAAGCCTTTGGGCCCCTCAATTGTAAACCACCTTGCCTTTTAAACTACGCAGTTCGTCACGCGTGCAGATGGAGTGCAAACACAATGCTACGATGGGTTCTGAATTCCTCTTCTGCAACTGGCATCACGATGAACGCCAATGCCCGATCCCCCTCCCATTAAAGGCCCTAAGGGTATAAAATTGACACGAAAATCGGGGACAGTCCGCCAACTAAGATAAGACGATGTATTGTCACCAGTGAAACCTATGAATCCGCCTTTGTAGCAGAGTCAGACGCCCACAAATCCTTCACAAGTAGAATGAACCCCACAAGATCACTGACCTCAAGACTACTTCACGATGAGACTAAAAATAAGCAACAGTGAAAACGAAACAGCAGCTCGGTTTACCACCTTTGTGATCACTGAATCGGTTCAGTGTCATGGGGTGCGACTTACGCCAAGTACTAATGTTCTGGTTGGCATCAAAAAACCAAACAACTGCGACCAAGGCAACGCGCAATGAAGGCCATGAGAGCAGCACCTAGGGACGAAAACTAAGTCGATCGCGCCTTCCCGTGCGATGAATCATACCACACAAACACGCAAAAGAGCGCATTCACATTTGTGCCTAGCACAATTAACCTGTTATCAGGTTTGCGGCAAAATACCGCAGAGGACGTCCCTAAACGTATTACTTACCACCTTGAAACACAAGCATAAAATTAATGAACCCACGAAAAGTGCATTGCTTCCCAAGGCAAAAAAACTGCTCACTACTGATTACAAAGAATTAGAGTCGAAATCTGCACCGTGAATAAGACAGTTGCATAAAACACCGACATAAGACATTCGAAATCGGTTACATATATTGGGTACTTTACAAAGGGGCTAGGAAAACTATGAAATGGATTAGCGATATGTACAATTAAAAATGTGATCTCTTCCACGCATCAATGAAATCGTGGGTCGAAAAAACTTCCACTGACCGGCGGTGGCTTCTGGGTGAATGGCCGATCGTTGACATTCCCACCTACGATGGAGGAAGTCTTGAGAATGCTCGGAGTGGTTCTTCTGGGAGCTTCGTTGGATGGGAACCCAGCACCTTTGGAGTATATTATCGGCGGTTCCTCAGACAAATCTGTACAAATGTCTGCAAATTCATAGGACATCGAGGCTCTTGCACCACCCAGTGAGGAGTGAGAAGGTCCTGAGGGGCTATAATCGATGAAATTGCCGCGTGAGGAAGGACCGGGCACTTCTTCGATCATCCGGGATCGTTTGAATGACGGTGCGTGCGCTGGTGGCAATTTCAGTTGCCGCTTCACATTTTTGGATTGAGGACGCCGATAGCTAGGAACACCCATGTGACGAAAGTCATCTTCCCAGCCATTATTAAAGTCCCCGGGCTAAAATAATAGAAATGATTGCATAAAATAGATGGCAAAAAGTATATTCAACAAACTGGGATTCCAGCATTTACCATGGATTCTGATTCAGGATCCGATTCGTCAACAGACATGCCATCGGGAGGATAGGCTATATAGAACACGAAAACGTTTAAGACGTGGGAAATAAAGCAGTATAAGTAAAGCCTGATGAAAAACACCTTTGGGGCGTTGAATCGGTGGTCGACGGTTAGTAGGTGCAGCCCTACTTCGCTAACAATATGGGTAAGTTAGAGACATCATACCGATACCTGGATTTGGTTGTTACGATTTTGACTATTCTGAACCGCAGGTGATTTACCAGTTCTAGGAAATGACGTCGCTCAAAATTATAAGCAAACTTTTTGCCATCCTGTTCGATATTCTGCGTCGATTTCGACTGCAGTGCAATCAACTTTTCCAACAAGAAACTGGAAAGGAAACGTGATGTTACAAATTAGAAATCATACGCTCTGTGTCTGGATATTTCTTGAAAACTTTTACGGAGACGATCTAATTCTTCCTTAAGGAGTTCATTTGCCTAAAATTTTACTGTAGGAGAGTTGGAATGCGAAATACCATAACTTGTTCGCTGCACAGCAACTTCAGAGACTCATAACGGTCTTTCAAGGATATATCTACAAATACATTAAGAAAAAGTGCATAAGAAGCTTGCTTTCTTCCGATTCTGTCATTATGAAAGCGCGAATGTCTTCCCGATCGTAGCAAATAATAAAGACCAGAGAGCCAGTTCAGTGCAAATAGGAATGGATCAAAAAAGCGAGCGAGCCGCGCAAACACCAACTTATAATGGGTGGTATGTGATAAGAGCAGTCGACATGATGGCAGGCAGCAGCCATTATTAGTGAGTGGGTTGTAGGCAAAATGCCAACTTGTCCGTAATTTTTTATTAGTATTTGAAGTTTTTGGCGGTAAGATTTTTTATAATTGATTCGTTTGAATTGATTGGGGTGCGTATGAGGTTTTCAAAGCGGGGCGCTAGTCGCCGCATTCTGCTGGCGTGACTTTCCTGTGATAATCTAACAAATTGTCCTGTGTTTCCGAACTTCGAAGTCATAAACGTAGGTATTTTAATGCCCTGCTGTTGAACCACATAGTCAGACCTTACTAGCCTCTTTCGACCTTGGACACAGTACTTGCTCTCAACAAATTTTTTATGGTTCTTTCTAGGAGTTCAGTATACTTATTATTAATTTGAGCATCTGCGTATTGCGCAGCCTATTCATGGAGGCGTATACTGATAGCTTCAGGCGTGACCAATTTTATCATCTCATTGTGTAATTTCACCATTTCTACATCAGTTAGATATGTTGACATTTTGTATTTTAGATGACACGGCACTCGAAAAATTGCACCGCAAATACGGTGTATACTTATCACGAGCGTCGCAAAGACGCTAAACATTCAGGATACGGCACTCAGACCGTCCGTTTAGGCAAGGATTCAATACGAGCATTCGATTGCTGTTGCCTTACACTTCAACCGGCGAAGGATCCCGTCATCACTCAGGATGGTTTCATTTATGATCGTGCCGCTATTCTTGAGTACATTCTCTCTCAGAAGGCCGACATTAAACGGCGCCAGAAAATATACGCTAAACAGTGCGATCGCGCCGCCCGTGAGGCTTTGGAGAAAAAAAAGGCTGCTCAGGATGAGAAAGCTCGCGCGTTCATGGCCCTTAACACCCTCGATACGCACTCCAAGGCCTCAGCTCAAGCCGCGGAGTCGGAAGCCCTCGCTAGCGTCTCCAAGGGAAATTGTAAACTGACGTCATTCGAGGGCGACTACAAACCAGGCACGGCTGCCAGTTTCTGGACCCAGACTCCAAGCGCTAGCGATTCTTTGAAGCATGAAAAAGACATTCCCAAACCTGATCCTGTGGTCCGTTGTCCTATGAGTGGCAAACCGCTGCGATATAAGGACCTCATAACTGTCAATTTCACGAACCTAGATGTAGACGATGCTGGTTCTGGGAGCTGCAACACTGGAGCTAACGAGATCCGACGAGTATGCGCAGTTTCAAAGGATCCTTTGACAAGCGCTACTCGCTGTTTCGTCCTGCGCCCCTCGGGCGCCGTGGTGACTCGTGAGGTTGTGGAGAAGATTATCCGCAAGGAAATGATTGATCCCATCTCCGGAACGAAGCTGGCCGAGTCGGATTTGATTGAGGTGCGAGTCGGCTGTGGAGGCTTCGCTGATGGGCGCTCCGTTCTCACTGCCTCACGGGTGGCTCCTGTGATGCCCTCTTGATGTTTCTTTTTTTCTCATCTCTTCCCCCCCCCCCCCATGAACTCCTCCCCTACCTTTACACCCAACTCAATGTACAAATGCACGTATATATACTACATTGCCTAGTCTTTTCAGTGTGTTTTATGTGTGTTTAACTTTCGATTTAACAGTTGTTCGTCTCTTTGCTATGGTTGGGGAGTAATCTGATTTAATTTGCTACGGGCTCGTATCGTTTCCACTAAATTCGTCACTTTTTTCATGCAGTTATCCCCAATTATTTTTTATCAGGCAAGAGTTATGCCTGCTGCCGATTAAGTAATACGTTCTGTAACTAAATAAGTAGTCTAAATATCCCCTGCGTCGCAGTTCATGTCTGTGGTTTGATGGTTATCGGTTTCGACAGAGCTAGTACTTGGTAGATGTGACTCTAAAACGAGGTAGGGAATGCCAACATACAACTCTCCTCGGAGAAACGCTCTTCTGATTATTTGACCAATGTTTCCCCAAATTCTTTTGGACAGATCCTATGGATCCCTTTGATCTAGTCAGCGAGGAAGTTCCCTCCATCCCCTTTGAACAGAAGCAGCTGGAGATTTTGGCAAGCCCAGATGTTTTTTACAATGCTATAGAGGTAGGCATGGTCCTCCACTTATAATAGTCGCCTAGAGTGGTATCAAAGCAACTCGACGCCGCATTGTTCTTGCCACCCTCTACCTCGGTATGGGCGAACTCGAAAAACGGCTGGTATGCATCGGAATGCCCTACTATTTATTATTTAAGTAGCATTAAATTAACCCCATCTACTTTGTAGGTCAAGGCCATTGTTGAGAATAAAAACAATCCACGGGTAACTTTACTTGCAGACGCAATACGATCCACGCGTACACTCAAGGCAACTGCAGAATTCTCAGGTGTTCAGGGGTGTGAAGTGAGTGAAAACACTTCCATTACCACACAGCACTCTCCTTTGTTCCTGCTTCAGCGGATCGCGCGATTGCCATCTTCCCGAGTGGCTCTCTACCAGAGTCATCGTGTGCGTGGTTGGATGCATCGGATTTTGCCTGAGAGATTAAATGAACTCTTGGGTCTCCAACACATGAAAGTCTGTGTTTTCGACGATGACGTCATCGTTAGTGGGTGTGTTTGACATCATGTCAACTGAACGCATTGTTATATTCGAGGCAGGCAGATGCCTTTCTGGAATTGGCCTCTCACCTATGCATTATTTCTCGGTTTAGTGAAGTAAATAATGAATGAGGCTATTCCACCCTTTTAATAATAAAAATCACTATTGACGTAGGCGAAGATTCAATATTATTTCCATCACTTGTTAATACCTTCTCATCCTCAAATATCCCTTTCTCTTATTCCTAACACAGAGCGAATTTAAGCGAGGAATACTTCAAAACGCGGCAGGACCGCGCGTGGTTGTTTCGAGGTGTTCCAGCTCTAGCGGACTTCTACTCAAACCTCATTGATGTCGTTGTTTCTTTGAGCTATCAGGTCACCCCAGAGGGCGAGCTTAAAACCACTTCGAAGGAAACCGACCCAGAGTTGGGTAGGTGTCCTAACTTTGCCACTGAATCGCTCTTTTGAGCTCTGCACTTTCCTGATTTATAATTTTCCTTTTGAACCTTTGTCTATTTATTCTCGGTCGGTTGTTGACCAGTAGTCGCATTGATACATTTTAAAACTACTTATATAATCTCCAGACAGGAGATCACCCGGTTTGAGGCAAGATGGCTCATACTGTGAGTCATAGCGTTGGTGTTAGCACCTTTTCTTACTTGAGTTTTCTTAACCATAGTAGCAGAAATTCAAATTAGTACTTATTTTTATTTTGTTATGTCACCATGTTACTATTTTTTTTCTGTATCGTTAAATAAAATCACGACTGAACTGGTCGTCCCGAAAGAAAATTCATCTTGTATCAGTAGCATTTGACGGTGCCGAAACTCGGTTACCCCAAATCACCCCCTAGCACTTTTTGTCCCACTATGATGCCTATTGTTATCGGTGTAATTCACTTCACATCGACATTATGTGCGCTTTTTCTGAACGCGATCTATCACACACCCGTACAACCGCCTTGTTTACTACTTTCGAGTGAAAACACCGCACGGACATCGTGGCGTCTGGTATTTCCCCGACGCCCGTCGATTGCCTCTTCTACTGTCTCCTTCGGTTGCTCCCTCTCCCGCCCCCTAGCAATGTGTGTTGCTGCGATCTAGGATGATGATTTATAGGTACAGCGTTCAAGCCCGCCTCCGTGGTGGGAAATTCCGCAGAAGTCACGTGTGCACCCCCCTCCCCCTCCTCATCCCTCAATCTATTCTGTGTTTCTCCACTCCATTGGCCTTTCTGCACCTGGCAAGCTTAATGCCTACCCTCACTCCCCTTTTTCTTTCATCCAATCCTCTCCTACCAAAACTTTATGTTACTGCCACTGTAAGCTGTTTCTTTCTCTTTCGTTTTATTCTTTATCTTATGTCCTCACAAAGTCGGTATTAAGGCCTTTGTCCGTGCTTTAAACTACTAGCTTAATTGATGAGTTGATGTGCTGCCCCAGGAACTCGTTCACTCCCTCATCTAGCAGACAAGAAGGCCTACTGTGACCTTTTTCGATCGCGCATTGAAGCCTTTCTCACGGAGGCAAAGACGAAGTACGCCACAGCGATCGCACCAAGGGCCTATGACAGTGCGGTCTTCCCGACAGTGCAGATGGGTGCCTACGGCATACAGCAGGAGGTCCCGCTGGTGCAACGACTCCTGCATGTTCTGCCAGCGTGCGATATCGCTTTCACCACTGGCTACTTCTGTCCCACGCAAGAACTCGAAGTGGCAATGACTGCCATTGCTCGGCTTCCTGGCCATCCAGGCTCACAAGTTCATATCCTGTGTGCTGCACCTCAGGTCTGCCCTAGCTACCCTTCAGTGCCTTTTTTGTACTCTGTCATAAATAGTCTCTACGGCTGTATTAGCTTCGCTTCCTTGAAACCATTAATCGGGAAACACTGTATCCACGAAGCTAAATTGGATATATGTCATCCTCCTCCCTCCAAAAGGCCAACAGTTTCTTCAATTCCAAAGGCCTCGCCGGGGTTATTCCAGCAGCATATCGTGAGATGCTAATCTCTTTTCTCCAACACACCGCCCGATTACCCAACATTCACGTGCACGAGTACTTCCGCCCCGGCTGGACCTTCCACGCCAAGGGCCTCTGGTTGACCACGCGTGGTACTGCTGCCACCACCCTCGCGTTCGTTGGCTCCTCAAATTATGGCTATCGGTCACGCAACCTCGACCTTGAGAGTCAGGTGGTAGTGGTCACGCGCGATGTGAAGCTGCAACGCCGGATCGAGGCTGAGCGGAGGTGGCTGTGGGATGCACGCTACCTACATCCGGTTACATTGCAGGGGCTTTTGCTGCCCACGGAACCAAGATTCAAGTGGTTTATCAGGTGGACTTTACCCTTCCTTCGACGTATCATGTAGATGCCTTTTTTGTCAATGCAGTTTGCACGTCACTCCTTTTTGCCATTCACCAGTCTATAGGCAGTCGAACAAGCCCTTTTACGAGGCTGATTTAACCATGTAGAAACCTTATTGCAGCGTTCACAGTCCGAACAAAGTTGTCATTCAGCAATAACGTGCAGCAATCTGGGCGTTTCTGCTGATTTATTGGTGGAGGAGGCTATTGTTTCTGAGTAGCCCTGTTCTTGACATCCGCTACGCTCTAGTAATAATGGACTTAGTTGCTGAATGGGAAAATCACGACTTCTTTCGTATCCATCTTCGTACACACGCACATCTTCCGGCGTACCCTTGCAATAATCGTGGAACGGGAAGCACGCACATTTTTTTACTTTTTTAATGGTGCAAGCTGGCATTTTGTTTGCCTCAACTTTGTTTCAGCCTCTGACGCATCAGTAGTTGGCGAATAAAATCTGTAGCCCGAAGAATTTACTGAGGTCTTGTTTGGGAACAAAATCTCACCTTTCGACGTCAACTCAAGTGGAATACTGGCTTATTACCAAAAAAACATAGTACCCACATACATTAATAACTTAAATATTCGCGAGATTAGGCATAGAATCCGCCGCGGATTGGGAGAATTCGTGAATGTTTGGCACGAGTCACTGAAAGTGCTAGTAGATGCTTAGCCCTGGAATGTAATCTCCAAAAGGGAGTGAAGTAGGACTACCTTTGGGTGAGAATGGCTTTGCTTTTCACAGCCTACAACGGTACTGTTTAAATCCATTTCAATATTCACGTGAATTACCACGATTTTGTTTGTGGAAGTGGTACGTTTTGAAAGCACAGGCTGAAACAAGTGTAAATAATGGCGCACCGAGAGTCGCAGTAGCAGTAGGTACACTTTGAAGTGCAACAACTCTTCATCTAAAAGTAGAGGAAGACAGAAAATCTTGGCGGTAGGATGAATATTAGCACTGGATGCCGTCTCTCCTTGCCATTGCAGCCTAAAAAATAGTCAAACTTCTGCATCGTTGTGTTGGTGCTGCACCCGAGTGACCCCTGATTATGAGACATAGGTGTCTGGTAATAGCTTTATCACAAGGGAGCGGACGAGTTATGAGTTTGGTGCCTTCTTTTAACGATTTTGAGAGGTAGATTTGATGCGCGTTGAAACTGAAAAGCTATTAAGAGCCCTGGCTTATTGGTTTAGGAAATAAAATTCCCTATACCGACCAGAATAGAATGTCAGCCGGAGAGCCTAACACATTCGTAACCTGGGTCTGAGAGGAGCGTCGGCCACCATAGTTCAGATGTTGTACTGTCCTTCTATATGACACCAACGGTTGTACTATCGAGTCGACTGGTTCAACAGCTGCTCGAAAACTGTCGCCTTAACCTCAACCAGTCCGTTTGCGACATGACCAGCCACCGCAAACTGATGAAGAAGACGTGTCACATATTTGTGACGCCAGACCCGGGTAAGTTAAACAGGTGTTATAGAGACTTTGCAGCCACCAGAATTGGCAAATGGATGTATGCTGATGCTTGTGCAAACTAACGTATGACAAGAACCCCAATCAAGTTAAAGGTAGGCGTTGGACTTGGAAACTCACTATAGTCGCCAAATCTCCAGACATCACTTACCACATCCTCAGAGCATTGGACGGATTCTTTCTAATAAGCTGTGAAAATTGGGAGGCTACAAGTAAGCTAGATACTCCCATGAGATGTGATACAGTGAAAAGGGAATTGAAAGTGGTAATTTCATGCCCTCTCACCTCACACACGCCAACCGTCTTGCCAACTGAAGTGCAAAGGCGGGCAACGATGTGGGACATCATCACTCACGGGGTAAAGGTGGAACTCGTCAATTGGAGAAGGCGGATATTTGAAGTGGCAGTGTGTACCACAGCAGTGCTGGGTGCTGCCACGATTGGCTGGTCCTCGAGGTCGCAGGACGCTGCACACACGCCGGCCCATCACGGCCGTAGTTACGTCTAGTTTGGACACCGCCGCAGCAAAGCACCACGCAATGAGATGCATTCAACACCAGTTCCTCCTCTCGGCTCTCCTTGTACGTTTCCTTGTTCACTGCCCTTCCCCCCATCCCCCCTCCTTTTCCCATTTATCTCCAACCCCATTAGACCAACTCCTTTACTGCATCACGAAATCACCCCAGAGGGTAAAAGTTTCATTTGCTACTTCTATCTACTTCGGGGGCTAATTTTGCATTTATGAATCTCATTACTTTTCCACAGGTAGAAGAAAATAGCTATAGTGCGTTAGTAATTGCCTTTCCCACATATTTCACTACAATTTGTTGGTGTAAGGAGTCAGAGAGCTAGTTAACAAGTTTAAAAAGATAATCAAGTTCATGTTTAGGAGGCCACTTCCGAAAACTATGGACAGTTTTTGTTTTTAGACTTAATGCATTTTCATGTCTATAAGAGTGCATGCGAATTTTAAACGAAAATTAACCGGATTTTCCCTTGCCATGAACACTATTAAGGAATGCTTACTTTGGAATGGCTGCCATGCAATTTATTTTAAGTCTTTTTTGTTGTTAATGTGGAATCCTTCACGTTAGACAACACCACGAGCCTTTGTCATGCGATAGAAGTGTACATTCTACCCACTGTCATTGTGCTTAAGCCCTATGGAATTGATATTGTTGGGCTTCGCGTCTCAGTCCACTACGAGGGCTTAAAGAGGAACGCTTACTAAAAGTTCAAAGTCGAGTATCTAATGCAAGGACGTGCATTTTTCGGCCTACACTTGTTGAAAAAGGGCATGTACTTTCTAAGGCTGAAACCAAAGGTCACACAATATTGTCGAATTCCATAAAGAACATGGTGAAGTGGTTCCCAATGCGTGGTTGATTAGCTAAGGCGGAGAAGTAATTGCCTCTTGATTTATGTGTCTGGAACACCGATAGCAGAGGCATTCATTGTAAAGTGAGCACGTGGTTTCAGTCTGGAGATGAACTGATGCTTTTGCAGTGCAAGCTCTACAGTTTGGTAGCAGTGGATGCTTCTTTTAAGACTGGACTAAAATAAACGTCTTCTGGTAGCTTCGTGCCCTGATTAGTACAAGTGAGGCGGTCATTACCCAAGAATGCCATTTGTTTGGGGCGAATCGTTTGGTATGGATCCAAAGCGCATGGCGTATGCTTGGCATAATTCTTCAACTGGCATTCCACAAGGAAATGGGAAACCCCTGTCTACCGGGGCACGTTTATTTTGGTGAAAGTGAAAGTGAATGGGAGAACTATTCAATGGCCTACAGTCGAAGAAGAAGAGTCGTCATTTGCGTTGATAGGGCAAACTTAGGAGTGCAAAAATTACTGTATTTTAACATAAACGATTAGAAAAGATGAAGTTATGTGGTCTTTCAGGTGAATATGTCGCAGCTCTGCGTACTTCTTTCTTTAAAGTCATCTACAGACTACCAGTCCAGTGATGGGATCCACTCGCCAATCATTTTTTCCGGAGACATAGCGGCATGATGGCTTGTGTAGAAACCACTTCTAAGTGATCAACTGTTCACCCAAATACCCACAGAAGTCTAGATTGTCCTTCTAAAAGATAAAATGGGTTCGTTTTTTTCATCTTTCGAAGTGAAAGGGTGCCACGCCAAGGGTTCCTCCCTAAACGGGTGGTAGCCACAGGCAACTTTTTTTGTCGAAGAGTACCATCGGCTTCGTAACATGTTTCCTTCCATTTGAAAAAACTGGATTTAATTTTTATTTACTAAATACAGGGTAGTGAGCTGCCTTACTTCTTATTGTAGGCTTTTACGGTCGTTCAGGTAAGGCTCTTTGACCTTAAATTCACCCCAACTTTGGAATGCCTTCTTTCTTGCTAAAGAATTGTCTAGTTGTATTTGATTTTTCTCTTCAAGTACTGTATATGCTGGTCTAGTTGGCTTGTATTTCAGGCATGAATCCTAGCAACTGGAAATTTAGCAATTTTACCTCTTAATGCTTGATTCAAATGAGGAATGAAGTTTTTTTTCACTACTTTAGTCCCGATATACTTCCGATGAATATGCCTCCTCGTTCAATTCAGGTGTGTTTTCTATTCATTCTCTCACCTACTTTGATACCAAAACAGACTGATGTGATCAGTTTTTGCCAACAGCAAGCATTCACCAACACCAGCGACCTAGAAGGCTGACGGATATAAATCTGGAGGTTCAAGACCTGCCCAAAGTTGCATCAAAGTATTCAGCGTTAGCACCTTCAGACTTAGTAGCAATAAGGTTCCATACATTGGTAATGCAATAAATATTTGTGATTGTTGTTATTGAAGCCATAAAATACTTCCAACAAGTGCATCAAAAGGTACAAGTTGTCACGGGGACAGTTCCTACGATACCCAATAAACAGGCACTTAGTCTTCTTAATTTGCTTTGATCTTGTCAGATTTTGGCTATAACCTCATATTTCAAACGAGTCCCTATCTCTATCCAAGCCTTTGTCGTCGAGACTCGTTATTCCACTGCCTACTGCCTCAAAGAATCACTGCCTTAAAAAAGCATCGTCGAAGGAAACGCCATAGCTTTTGGAATTAATTTTTATTCATCTGAATTGACCGAAACAACGCTTTTTGAGTTTTCAGAAGATGAGGACACGTGTGCGGACGTCAAATGCACTGTGGGAGAGTACTGCAAGGAGGGGAAGTGTCACTGCTACGACTTCTGTCCCTCTGACTGGTTGATTCATCAGAGCAAGGTGAGCGAACACTTCGTTATGCCTTCTTCGAAATCATGGATTTCATCCCGCCAAATGTGTCCATGGATTCAACCTCACTTACAGCTGCAGTGCTTTAGACTGATCCCTCAATCATTTTAGTTGGCGGTGGACGAGATTGCAGTGGGGAATACCGTAGAGATGGAAATGCCAAAATCTTCCGCACTATTGACTGAAAGACTTTATTTCTGAAATAACCCGTATCAAAGTGTAGGCGGATTAGATAAACCTGACGTCTAGTCTCCATTTCAACACATCACCCGCCTTCGACTGACACCTCCAGCTGACGCTTTACCTTCTGAAAAATCAAGCTTTTGATAGCTAAAAACACCACCTGTCTAAATTCGAGGGTAAATGTTGTCTTTTTATCCATATTTTGGTCAAATTTCGGCAAATTTGTGAGCTGCACTTCAAACGAGGATTCGACTGAATTTGATGGAACTTCTTATACATGTGGATAGATCGACATTTTGAAGGAGCACCCACTGGTGCTCTATTCGTCTCTTAAATGGTCCGTGAACTTGACTAAGACCTCCTCTGGTTAGGGATTCAAAGGGGGGGTGATGATTTTAACAGAAGAAGGTAAATTAGCAGTATGGTCGGATAAATTTTTTGGCCTAGAAAATAACTTCAATTTTTTAGGCAACTTTACCTTCACGAGACACTTTACCAAAGTTGTTGTAGCACTCAGAGACTTCTCTGAAGACGAAAGGAGACGTAATGATCGGCAGAATATGTATTATTGGCGTACAGGAAGACTTAGTGGGGGATACTGGCATAGATTGGAGGCCGGGCCAATGGCCCTCTACTAAAACCAAGGGTTAAACAGACAACCAACGTATTACAGTACCAGGCTTGAAAAGCATAATAGGCGTATTACATAACCCCTCTCCTCTCTTGAATGCCGTTCCCGGTGCTCCCCTTGGTCAACCTCTTACGACAGCCATCGCAACGTAATTAGTGTTGTAAGGAAACAAACCAACCAACCGCGCCAGTCATCGAATTTGCGTTCAACTGATCTGGTCGTTCTTGGCAATTTTACTGCATATGAAGTTTCGTCCTCTATGGGAACTGTATTGGGAGAAAGGAGAATGGGTTGGCCATCATGCGCGTCCATCGTTAGTCATCCATTCCTTCTTGCCACTTTTTCTTATTTCAGTGCTGCTCAGCCATATTTTTCTCGGCTCAATCCAGCTAGCAGAGGCGTGAAGAAGGTATCACGTGTTCACATAAGTGACATTTTCATACAGGAACGGTATACAGCTCCTCAACAAACTTTTCTAGAAGGTTCAAGGCTGGTGTCGCCTCAGTTGTTAATAGCTCTCCTTCAGACCACGGGACTGGGGTGAACGCTGGAGGTGGTCATTTTCAACGCCTTTGTTAGGGGTCGTCACGTATCCTCCCATTTGCAGCAAACGCCTTTCTTTCGCTCCGTCAGGATTGATCATCCACCAGTAGAAATCAGGATAGGTGCCCTTTGAGATCGGGTTTGCTTTCCACTACCATCAAAGCAGCGCCTCGAGACTGCATTACCGACGTATAGGAGGGCTTAGGGAAAGGAAGGGGGCTACCAGCATAGCTTGGAAGCCAGGCCTTCTGATAAAGGTACAATAGCAAAGTTAAACAGACAACCAACGTATTGCATCGCCTTCATGAAGTACCAAGTGCTTGCAGCGCATGCTTTTTAAAATCCCCTAGACTCGAAATGGCAACCAAGATGTTTGAAATGTAGTCAAGGAAAAAAGAAAGTTCTTCACTGCAAATACAGAACTTCTGGAATGGCATTCATATTACTTTTTATTAAGTAGGTGCATGATTGAAATATGAGCGGTAAGCGTCGTTACCCAATACGTAAAGCCATCTCTCCTTAGCTTATCCGAAGTCTTCTTTAGTAACTCAAATAATAATCTCTGTCAACAGTTTTAGTGACAGAGATTGCTTATTATTTGAGAGGATGTGTACTGACATGAGTAAGGGTGATGAGGAGGAACCAAAAGCGGTGCTTTTTAAGTGAATGAATGACCATACTGGTGTGGCTTGCAGATCTGTGTGGACGGCTACACGTACAGCCACACGTGTGACCTCTACCGCAACATCTGCTACTGCCGCGAGGGCGATCCGCGTTGTGGCGACGAGCGCTACTTCAACGGCCACCGAGCGGACAGCGACTCCATTATCCGCTACTTTGCCGAATGCCAAGGTAAGTTTTTTTCGCTCTGCCACTCCTTCCCACAGCTTCCTCCTTCTTGAACTTCTTCACGCCTATCTTTATGCTGCAGAGCTTACCACCAAGTGCAACTGGGCCGTGCAGCGACGCTACTTTAGGTACCAATTCATTTTGTGGCTCCAACAGCTTCTGCGCTCAAGGGTAAGTGAGAAGGTGGCACGCTTACCTTGTGTCTTTTTTGCCATCGCAAATAATATGATTTGTAAAAGTAAACAAGCTTCGAGACTGGTTTTAAATGGTTTCCATGTAGTGTTGTAATACAACTACGCTCAACGGTAGGATTCTATCATTTGAAATGCAACGAAGTCGACTTATCAAGTTAAATTTGAATTCAAGACACTTTGCATTAATTTGTTCTTGCAGTCAATTCTGTGACTACATTTCGTCAGCAAAGAGCTGGACTTTTGACCTTTAAGGTGCAAAATTCTGTAGGAATGTTAAATTTTGAACTGTTGGGATTCCGATCCATTTCAGCTTATAACTCGGGAGCTAAGTAGATTGAATTTGATTGTGGAAGGAGATTATGAGGGTGAAGGACTCTTCACACACAATTCACCACAACACCGCTAATTAGGGCCTACATCAGGTCATAACATGTTTTGGGCATCCCCGGTTAAATAAGGCAGTTTTCGGTTCTTCAATCATGACCACGTTGCACCTGGGTAGTTTATACCGAATTCCGTGTGCGCAGAGGGTCGCTATTCCGCCCTTCTCGTGTACAAACACCTCTAGTACCTAAATATTGCCAGTTTTCTTCCACTTTATGGCGAGACACTTTATGGTTTATTGGTGACCACCTAAATTATCATCGTAAATTTGGCTTGTTTTGCAATGAGCCCGTAAATGGTATTTTGTGTGAACGAAAATTGAATGACCTACAGTGCTGTTGTTTTTGTTCGTCGTATACTCTTTCACGAGATTGAATGCGCGTGGTGACTTGGAGCCACCGTGGCAAAGTTGCCACGCGTACAAAGTGAACGCCAAAAGTGTGTGGACTGTGCAACTTTTTTGAAAATATTTGCACAATTGCTAACATTTCCAAGTAACGGTTAATTCTGACCGCTTTAGCAGGCAGACCTCTCCAATGCCGAATGAGTTCTTCCGGCCAATTTTTACTGCTTCATCTAATTTCTCCATAAGCTAGCATTAGTTTAGGTGATGGGTACTAGTGTAGCGTCCCGGGACTCCATGAAGACGAAAGAAGACACAATACTCGGGCAGTATATATATATTCAGCACAGAGAAGGTGTCTGGGCTATTGGCATGGCCCAAAAGGCCAGCCCACCCAGCGAGGTACAAGGGGGCTAATTCGAAGTACAAAAAGTGGCGCCTCACCAGAACCGAGGGATAAACCACTATTGTATTACACTAGTACTTCATAAAATTGTCTCTTAGAGGATGTGCGGTGTCTTGTTTGACTACCACAAATAGCAGCAATTTTCTCCTGCAATTAGTTCCATAAAAGGCAAAGCTATTTTTAAAACAGTTGTCTCCCATTATGATGCGCTTCTTTAGAATGTTGATTCAATCTTTCAAGCAAGTTTTATAGGCGTGTTTGGTAAGCTTCCTCGGAAGTAGCGTAGGGGTGCCTGCAGAGTACCGGGAACGATTCATCTAGCATCCGCGTCTGCAAGTTGTAGATTGTAGTGAAATTGCATTGTGGGACGATGCGGACATTACCGGGCTGAAGGTGAAACGGATTCTAGGAAACCAATTTGCTTTTAGGCTTTTCAGCAAAAAAGGATCCATTTATTGGTCACGGTTGTTACTTTATCGTTCAACTGCTAGCTCTCTCATGACGCGGTGCTAAACCGAGCGCCTCCATTCCCGACCCCTTGCAACACCAAACCTGTTTGCACTGTTAAATTTGGATTTGAAGTTTAAAAATGGAAGTAAACAGTGATCACTTGCAGAGCTATGACCACGAAGATAAATTTCGGTAGAGCGGGAGGAGTTCATACACACTTTTTCATGCGATCTTACCTCCGGAGCAGGTTTTAAACTATTAATGACAACTTCAAAGGTATAATTCAATTCGATATATCTGACAAAGTTCTTATTTTAGCTGCCCACGTATCAGCTAGTTTTTTTTCAGACCATCATCGTGAGATAGTATTAGAAATAAAAATAAGATGGTGAGTTTCGAGAGGAGAGGGAGAAATATAGATTAGGTAGCTCTTAGTTATCGTTTCCTGTTGGACAGAGCTACGGTACAGATCCGCGCAACGTGCTTCTACGTCCACGATCGGAGCACGACTGGCTGGCGCTGGACAGCCTCCTGGCCAAGCACATCGGTCGCAATGGCGAGAACGCTGGACCACTTCTCAGCTTTGTCTTCTGCGAACTCGATGTCGATAAGAATGGGTAGGTTAGACGAAACCTTTTTCCCTCCTGCCACCTCTGCTCCTCCTTCTCCTTCTCAAGTCTCTTGCTGCGGCCCATTATTGTGTGTCCAACAGCACAATTTAAGCTCTGCACTGAAACGCAAAACCAAATCTCAATTTTTACCTCTCATGGTAGAATGATTGAGGAGAGGGAGTTGGCAATGCTGACACAGGTCGCTCTGCCGACACTGGCGTGTCTGGAGATCTTCCTCGGGAATTGCATCAGCGGTCGAACAATTAGTCGCGATACTTGGTTCAACTGCTTCGAGATTGATTCGCGTGAGCTCCAGCTTTGCTACTTTCAATAACGACTCGCCGGAACTCGTCTGTGAAGCCCACCTTAGTGCGATTATTTTGATATAATTTCGCTATCCTTCTTGAATGCACCATCGTTTTCGTTTGCATTTAATGACATTTCGGTTAGAATATGAAGAATTTGAAGTTATTTTGCACTACATAGGTACATAACCTTCACATGCTGCGACGATAAGTCGTCCACTGTTCCCGAAGCCTTAATAATGACCAGATCTTGGATATGTAGCATCTACAGAATGCAATCTTGCTACGAGACGTTAAAAGGTCTTTAAACGTAGCGAATTTATTGTCGACTGAGTAATTACTGTGTGAAAATGAAAGTCACCGCCCAGTATCTCATTACAGGTGATACGATGTTGTGCTCCAACTTTGTTTAACAGATCCACTGGATGCGTGCACAGCCTCTCCTTTTCTGATCCCTAAGACTTTTTCTCGATGTATGTCTCCTCTCCCTCTCTCCATTCACCTTTCTCGCTGGCTCTCCTTCCTTACTCCTTACTCATTCATCTATAGTCTCCCGTGGCTTCATAATAAATGAATAAATGAGAAATGACACTTTTTGCCCACTGTCACCTTTTGTCTAATTCTTTTTGGTGCAGAGGGTTAGTATTTTCAGAAATGGAAGCCTTGGTGATGGGGGCATATTTAAGTGTCAAATTTATTAAAGGGTATCCTTCGATTTTGTAAAAGAAATAATGGGGTCATTGTTGAATGAAATTGTACTTGCACTTATAAGTAATGAAAGTGGAGGCAATATTTTTTCCGAGCGTTTTGCGACCGCCATCAAGGCATCTTAGAAATACAATCAGGAGAATACCAACATCAATCCATGAAAGTGTGTCCAGTGAATGGAAACGAGATTCACCAACGGTCAAGAGGAAAAGGAAGGCAGAACTATCATTCTGTTAGCTCAAACCTTCTTCTCTGTATGCTGTTTCGATGTCAGCAAGTGGTACTTTCACTGCTAAGAAATGTAGACTAGAGTTAGAGAACGTATAATAAGGCATTAAAATATGATTAAAGGTACGATTAGATGGGAGCGTGATGGTCTGAATGGCACTTTTGAATGCGCGAATCAGTAAAAGGTATGTCCCAGAATTTGATTTTAGTCAATAAACAATTTATACAGGTTACTGGCTGGGGTGTTGGAAGCCTTCTGGAATACCACATCACAAGGTTGTGCTACTGGCTTCCAGAAACTTCGTAACTCAACATGCTTACTTAAATGAGTTAAGTAGCATTAAATTCTGTATAATTAGCCTTTTATAATGCTACAAGAATTGCCAAAACCCACGATATAATAAGTTTTTACGTGATCGTACACGTTAAACCTTTTTCGTTGTGATTAGCAATAAATCACCAGGTTTTTTTAAACCTATAGTTATTCTTAGGCCGCGTCAACTTGAAAAGACAGAGCAAACACGAAAAGGAATAGGTGCGCTGCTTCAAAGTTTTTCGCTTCCATGACCGGGTTGAGTTGGCATTTTTATTGATGAAATAAAACGATCATTTCGGTTTCCTTTAAAACATGGAGCATTTCCGCTTATGTTGTGATTTGTTACTACATATGGCTAAATTTGCTAGCACCTTATAGATTGGTGACTTGTTTTTCAAGCAAAACACAGTCCACGGGGGACAGATAAATAGGAATTTGTTTTCCAAAATAAAAACATGGTAACTTCTGCAATCTAGTACGATCCTACGAAATCGAATTTGAATTATTTTTGAATCTCACAATCTGTAGAAAAGAATGATTTAAGAGTGTTCAAAAACTATTTTAAATTGCCAGTAGTTACATGTGTCATGGAAATTCTACACTTTTAAGTTAAACAGTACCGTAGTGGGGTAAGAAATAATTGATGGTATTTAAAATGGTGCTTCTGTGCTTCCCTCTTCTTAACTATTCGTTTTCTATGGGATCAAGCTGAGTGCAATATCTTTGTCCCTCTTTGCCCATTTTCTCTTGTCTGACTCCTCTCCATGTCCAAACCCTAAACGAAGTGCGCAAAAGTGATGGGCAGCAGTCCTGCCACCTTTGATGCAGTCCCTCTCCACTCCGATGGAGGATTTTTCCAGGCCAAATAAACCTCTCTCATGGGCCGTTTTCAGTTGCATGTGCAAATATGTCAGCATATCGGGCGGCGACTCTGAGAAATGCTTTTTTTGGAACAGATCAAAGAAAATTATTCAGGACCAAATTGACAATGCGGGCAACAGAACAAAGGGGAGCAGGCACGACATGCTGAGTGAACGCTTCCTGGTTCTTCTCACTCTCCCCCTCTGTCCTCTTTTCTTTACATTCTTGTGAGGGGATAGAGAGTGTATCCTTTTATTCATTTTCTCTCTCCTTTAACTTTGGAGTTAAAGGGAGAGAGAGAGAGAGTTGAAGCAGCTATCGCTAGGCGGTATCGGCGCGTCCCGCCCTACTGTATCACCTTCCGACAAAAGAGGAAGAAGAAGAAGAAGAAATCTGTTTTATTATCTATCTTTACTTCCATGCAGACGTAGCGCTCTTTTTATTAATGGAATAGAAAAAGCTGAGATACTGATGAATCCTATTATTTGACAGAATTTATTCAGCTACCAGTGAATGGCGGTTGAGGTAACAAGACATCTGTGAAATCTGCAATCATCAAATATACGGCAGAAATTAAAGAAAATACTTGACAAGAGGCAAGACAAATTGATTTGAATTTGCTCTAGTTATACCAGGTTTTTCTTCATATGAGGTGTGTTTAAAAAATTTGCGGGCATTGGCAGTATTGGGGAGGAAAAAGGGTGTCAAGTGCCCTGCCACTACCACCGTCACCTTGACAGCAGCACTTTATGAGCGATAAATTTCTGTTCCCATAAGCAAGCTAACAGCTTTTAGATGAGCTTTTTGAATAGACGGAAGAAGAAAAAACGACAAACACCACCGATTGTATGCTGTGAGAAAGAAAGGAATCAGCCTAATTGAATGCCTCTCCGGCGCTCCGCCCTTTCCCCTCCTTGGAAAAAGGCGACTCTGCTTGAGCATAGCACGGTGATTTTATCACCGGCTGTTCACATTTAGGTTAAAAAATAAGTCTCCAATAGACTCCATTATCTAGGTAAGAAAAAGAGGGAAGTTAAAACCGTATTTTCTTGTTGTTACACCATTTATCACGACATCGTAAATCGGATATCGCAAAGGTGTAATGAAGACTGGAGTGTCGTATTTGTACCTCCTTGATTTGTTCATAGGCAGAAATGATTTAAAACTATCCTATCTTGGTTCTTGCTCGATTTCTAACCTGTCCGTCATGTTATTTTAAGGCCGTACGCCGCTCATTAACCGAATTGTGATTAATAATAGTCAAAATTTCACTCTGACATTGAAAAATTGCACCCATTGTGTCAAAGACTGTTTCATGGGACTAGCGAAACGTGTAAATCAAATGCGAGGATTGATGATTCAGTTGTTTGAAGTGACTTGCACCCTTTACATATGATAAACGCCCTTGATGTGGGATGGCCGTCCACCCGACCGATGGACCGAACGACCGCCTCTCGGTTTTTGCCCCATCAAAGCATGAATCAACCCCATCCAACCCATTCCGCCTTTGTGCAAAAGCCTCGCGGACTAGGCAGTGTCGTGACGCGGATATACCCTCATCACCGCCGCCCTGCCGACGTCGCCGCCTTTATGAAATCCCGCCTCCACCACTTCGGCATTACGCATGCACGCAGTCGTGTTGGGCTTGTCACACGTCGTGCTTGTGGGCGCGGTGGTTGATTATCTTTTTACAGACAAATTATGCACGTTTTTGCACGGCTCTGATAAGCTTGAGTGGATTAGGCTATCCATTCCTCGCAGAGCTCTCTTTCATGCCCAGTTACCAACACTCATGAAATGGAGGTGGCGGTAGAAGTGTAACCGCGTTTTGTGCATGAAAGGTTGTGGCGTCATTTGGTTTCAGGGACTAAAATGGGCTTTCATATGATTTGTGAATCACACCAATCCGCATCCCACAAAGCGTTTTAGACCGCACTGCGGTTAAGGCCACAACTGATTAAGTACCTAACATCCACTCCCTTTGGATATCCCATTTGATCAAATCGCCTTACGGACGTCCATATTTCTTTCTAACATCCTACAAGGATCCACTTATGAATATTAATAGCAATTCTTTTAGTTCCTAAGCGCCGTCGCTAAGGCGGTGGATGCTTGCAAAGGACCCTATCCCTGTGTCGTGCACAAAAAAGCCAGTCTCTTTCTATTTGCCATGCCGCAGACACTTAGCTCAAAAGTGCCACCGCACGCAAAGCAATGAGGGAAAATGTTTGCGAATTCGCCTTTGTGTACAAAGAAACGTCCCCATCGTCACAGTTAAGGGGGGTAGTCTGTGAAAGTCCCCTACGAAACACAGGCCCCGACTAGGCTAAAGGCGCTGAGTATGATCAAGAGGGAGAAAAAAAGAGGATTTTGAACCGAAGAAGGAGAATATATATATCTAGATATTTATTCTGTAATAAACGAATTGTGCGGGAGGAGTATGGAAGGAAGCGTTGCGGCAATGTAGCTATGATTTGTCAGTCCAAGCGGACAATCGGCTATTAAGTCGGAGCTGGATAGGTCTGCAGTCAGAGTGGAAGCGTCACGTGATTATAGGCCCCAACAACGCTTACATCTAGTTGCCAATCCTTTGATTGAATAAAACTAGGAAAGAGATTCGATGGTAGGTAGGAAATAATGCCCAATCCGCACTTAACTGAGTATCAGCGCCTACTATCAGCAGATTTTCAATTGATTTCAGTGAGAATATCCCATTGCAAATTCAAAACGAGGGCAACTGGAACTGTGCTTGAGACTGGAGCCAAAATGCAGCGATTAACGCTGCGAGAGCTAAGCCCTCCTGGATCGGTCAGTGACTCGCATATCCAGGGCAGTTTTACTCTCCCTTCCACGGGGGCAACATTTCACTGCTTACGTGTATTAGCAGCCCGCGGAGGTGCCTCTGCCTGCCAGCAAAAGATGCACGACCGAGGCAGTGAATGACTGGTAGCGTCATGAAACTTTAAAGTGGTGCTTTAAAATTGGGGTGGTCAAAAAGTAAAGAAGAAAGGGCACATCAAAAGAGAGGAGGAAAGTGGTGAGGCGCAGCTCACTCTCCGCTCTACCCTCTCATGTTTCCACTCTGCATTGTTAAAGCGCAGTAGATAATCACGTCGAGGTGTATATACAAGTCTGTATTTGGAAGAGTTATAAAGAAAAGATGGAGTGAGGTGGGGTCCCATCAAAATGATTTATGAAGATTGAAGTATTGCACCTGTCCTTCGTAATCTTGTACTCTTAGAGGCAATTAAAAGTCGGGCATGACCAAGCCTATCTCAGGTATCACCTCTGGATTGCGGTGGCATGCAAAGGAGAAGAATAACATTGGTAGGGTTAAAGGGTGACTGATGACCCTAGGGCTGCGATCAAACGGCATCCAATGCCAAATGTGCCCTATAAATAAGTACAAAGCAGAGCCGACGCCAACCATGCAATGGGTGTGGAATTTTTTAAGATCTGGATAAGGTGCCTTAATAATACAACACAACAATTGTTCATCTAACTCCGCCACTATGTCTCCATCACCGGCTTGGCCTCTGGGCCATGCCAGTAGCCTCCACAACCTCTCCTATATGTCAACGCTAAGTATTCTTTCCTCTTCAGGGCAGTCTCGGGGCGCAACATTAACTTATTACCTCATTCGTTCACTTATCTATCAACCTGGTCATCTGTTTAATCTTTTATTGATGCATTCAATCTTTTATTGCTTCTAGAAATGATAAAATACTGCATGTTTTTCTTTCTTCCCAAGTATTTCCACTAGCCGTGCCAAATAGGCGCTTTCAAGGCACTTTTTACTGCAAACACTCGTTTGAACCTATTAATGAAAGTAAAGACGAGGGAGCGGCCATCGTTTCCGTTCAGGTACCTTCTTCTGAGTAGAATAGTCAAAAGGCTTGTAAAAGCATGATTAAATTTCAGTGGTAATAACAACATCTGCTGTTTAAAAAACGCCAAAAGTGTTTATGTGTTGAAACCGGACACCCACCGAAGGCTGTGAACGGGCTTGAGTGTCTATTTAGTGAGTGTATTTAAATGCAAACTGCAGTGGACTTAAACCCCTTTGCCCTTCTCCTGACCTTTAACGGGAATTGTTGTAAACTAGCCAAGTCTTAATTTTTAAACGCAAGTAGGTGGGTTGATGTAATAGTAGGGCTTTGTGTATGTTACGTTACAACGTGTAAGTTGTCACGCCAAAGGCGTTGTAAAATGTTGGTTGTTTGTTTAACTGCCGGTTTTTGAAACGGGCCACTCAGGGGCTCCGTCTCTGTACCTTGCCGGGCGATCTGGCACTCAGGCAGTGCTAGTAGCCCCACGCCCTATAGTACGTTGATAACACATATTCTGGACAAGTACCAGGTCTTCCCTCGTCTCCAGAGGGGTCTCCAGGTGCTACACCATGCACGCAGTGGGACGGTGGGATGCTACAGAATGATACTTTGATTCGTCCGTCTTAAAGCCAGATACAAGCATATGTTTTTAAACAGTGGACCCCAAGAACAGGTGAAGACGGGAGGGCAGCGACCGCCGATGGTGCAGGACTTTAGCAATTGCATGCTGACGATGAGGTGACGCTATATTACCACAGCCCGTGAGACAAATAACAGCCGAGCATACCATTAATTATTTTGAAAATGAAGAATATTTCTAATCCTGAAATGTTAGCAGTCCGAGTAATTTACTGGAAAAGCGCGTCTTAAAAGTTAGCAATGCCAGACTACTGCATCTCCTTGGCCCTTTAAAGGTTAAAATGTATTGCATAATGGTATGAAAATTTTGAAATGGTGCTTGGGTTGCAGCTCAACTTGACATAATATTTGGGGCGGAATATGTACTGTCGACGTGGGGAAGGGACTGCAGGGACTACTGGCATGGCCTGGAAGCCAACCCATCCCGCGAAGTTACAATGTCCGAACACTTAAGTGGCCCGCTTACCAAAGCCGAGAGCCAAATATGCAATCAACGTATTATAAAATATCATTTTTTTGGTTTTTCAAAAGCGTGTAATAAAACTGTTTGCAAAAACCAGTGAAGAGCCAGTTTTTATAATTGCTATTGTGATGGCTTAGGGCCGATGCATCCATCCTTCTCGTGTCCAAATTTTTTAAGTCTTGCCTTTTTACTACACATGCGAAAAGCAACTCCTTTTACTGCGTCATTCCGACTCACCCGACATCAATCACAAGGATTTGTGACAATTAAAGGCTACTGCAATTTGTGATTGCCGCCTTCATACGGAGGTCAAAAGTAGAAATAAGTTGCCCTCTTCACAGCCCAATGATAGAACATGCAACGGAGGATCCTGCTTAGGATGATGTCTGCCTAATTAAAGGCAACATTTGTCGAAGTCTCGCCCACACTGAGAAATATGAAGAAAATTGCAAAGACTCCTAGACTAAAGTCGAGCTAACCAATTATTTGCACCATCATTATCCTACACAAAGAAACATTCTTATGTTAGCATGATAGAATGAAATCACAACCCCCCGGGACATCCCTTAAGACAAGAGGAGACATAATACTCAAGCAGAATTTGTATTGTCGATGCAAAGAGGGGCTGAGAGGCTACTGGCCTAGCAGAAGTAACAATTTCGGAGCCCTAGGTGCCCCGAAACTAAAACGAGGCGTTACTTACACAATTAAAGTATTACTTAAATAAATGTCATTTGTTATCGGTCTGCTCACACTCTCTACTGGTTCCATGAGCCCTGCCGCCATCGGGATAGTTGAGGTTGAAACATCGGAAATGTTGGATGTTCGGGATGTGAAGAAAGCAACACTTTTTAGCTGTCGAGCAGCACTGAGATAATTAAAACATGCCCTGTGAGTTGTGGTGGTGGTCGGTTTTCCTCCGAGGTCATGGTATCAAATGTGTTGAAGCAAGAGTACGTTACACCTTTTGGAGGGCTTTACGTCAAGCCTCAGCGACAGGACAAAATCTACAAAGTCACATACCCAACCCCTGATACTGCGCTTAGCTGTTTTGACAACAAAATCCAGCGAAAAAAACTGTTTAACTGGTCAGTAGGAAGTCAAAAGGTAAAGCTGATCATCTAATTCTATTGAGATACTCAAACGTAGTGTAAATTGTCTTTGACTAGGCGATAGGACAAATAAAAAGGAGGGTACAATTTGTGTCAATCTCGAGTTGAAGGATGTCACTCCTTTTTATGTTTAGTGGTTTTGGCATACTCACACACAGGAACTCAAAAGCACCGAAATTGAGGTGACGTACATCTTCAAAAGTCCGCCTTCTCCGCCTCCTCATCCGCCATGGTGCTGTTGTTGTTGCCATCGCCTTTGTAATAAGCTGCCGGCGAGCGCACGCACGCACGACTGCCTCCTTCGGTGGGAGAGATCAAAGGCACCTCTGCATCATCGGACCATGAAAATGGCTTGTGTGGGTGTTAATGTAGCCTACATTACACTACAATGCGCCTAAGTAACTGCTCTACAAACTCACATACCCATAATTTATGGAAAGCGCACTAACCTAATAGCATGGCAGTGGGCATAATTAAGAAATATGGCCCAAAGGAGCACCCGAATCAAAAGTCTCCCTCCCCCCCCCTGCTATTTGTGGTTTATGGTTAAATCCAGTCACTTTGAAGTCTCCTTTAGACTGCAGTCCTCGCCACTGATTTACCGCCAATACTTTTTTGCCTCCCATGTTTTATCCAAACCTCCACCAAAGCGCAGTGTTTTTTGGGCCAGAAGCGTACCATTTCCCCACGCCCATACATTTCCCACCCCACGCACACACACTCCAAGGCGGGGTTCGGTAAACACGAACCACAGCGACGTTAATTGAAGCAGTCGGCGGCACATATTTTGTACATTCAGGTACACACTAGCCTTCCTCGCTCTCTTCTGCCGTGATTTTATGTAAGCGGACAGAGGACTAGTTAGATAGCCCTTGTGTCATCCCCCTGTTTTTATTACAAGGGCAATAAAAAAGGCAGTAATCCGCTAATTTTTCATCTGAATTGCACAGTTGATAGAATAGCCTTATTTAGAGTAAATTTTTACGTTGAATCTAGTTTCACAATCCTTTTGGCAAAGTTTTATACTCCACCCCACTCATATACGGTTGCCCAAGTTTATTTATCCGCGGCTTCTTTCCCAGCGAGATGCTCTCTGACTGAATGCTGCCTTGATTAAAAGAGACGTGTCCGGGTTTGGGGCTCACTACGCCTAATTCGCACGTGCAAAGAAGTGCCTCCCATCGCAGTAACTTAACTCAACGCCTTGCCAATCGGTCCCATCAAAGTGAGGACTTGGGCACACCCACACACGCGGACGAGCAGGGGGTCGGCGATTCTCAGAGGCAGTGGAAAGCGCATTAAAACTGGCATACATTCACCCTCGCTATCTACTGGTGGTGTAAAACACCCAACAACTGCATTTATTCATTTTCTTCACTTTATGGTTATGTGTGCTTGTATTGCAACCATTCGACGCACAAGGAGACTGTCCGGATTCGTAAAAGGCGTTGCATAGGGGACGTGGGCTGGGCTAAGCTACTTGGGCCTCAGCAGTAGATAGTCGAGGAGGAGGCGAGATAGTGGCAGCTTAATTGCACCTTACTTCCCTACCAGCAAAACCATCCGGATTCGAGTATGCGAAGTGAAGGTGGCACCCTCTTTCCATCCACTCTACATTCTGCGAGGTCAGTACAATAAGTATTTCCCAGTCAGAATGACACTCCTTGTCATCCCTTCTGTTGAAGGCTAAAATTCATGCCAACTCATGCAATATTTCTGCCTAATGATAAAGATTACTTTGGTATAGGTCTCACCTGACCCAGCTAGCCACCTTTGTTGCCTGTATTCAGGTAAGATCACATTGAGAGGTAAACATTCCAGCCACTCAATATTAAAATGCAAGGTAAATACTGTACAGGATAAATAATGTATTAAAAGATAACAATTTACATAAGTTGAGTAATTTACGCAAGAATGTGTCTCTTAGCATGCTATTTAACCCGCTGGTAGCCGATGTCACATATACGTGACGCGTGCCCTTCACCAGTTTATAGTGGCTTTTGGTAGCATCAACCCATAACTCAAGCAAACTGCCTAAATTTAAACGCACTAGGCAGATTAAAGATCTTTTACTGACATTAATTATTACAATTTTTGGTTTTTCAAGAGCATTACTTTGATGTTCAATTTTCCTCCTCGGTCCTGGTGTCGGACGTACTAGCTTAATTAATTTCAGTCTTGCTTTTCCATTTGGAAAAGACCGCTACAAGGCCAACCTAACTGGCCAATTGTGGAGAACGCGAGTTTCCCCGAAACGGGAAACAGGAAGTTCATCGGCTTCAAAGTGGCTGAAATTTGGGCTAACATGAAAGCATCGCAGACCCACCCTTCATATGGCATGTTATTTTATTGTCATAAGCATGAATTTTACCACACCAAATTCATTCATGTTTAGTTTTACGGGGGGAGGAGTTGACAATTTCCTTCTTTGTGGTGGGAAACCAGGTCACGGAACCTTACCAAATTCATTTTTGTTCGGTTAAATCAACTGCACGTTATCTTATCCATGTCTGATACTGTATCCGATTGTAAAGTATCCGCTACAGCAACTCCTTTTTGGCCGTGAAGCGGTGGCGACAGCATCGGAGGCGGCGGCGGCGGCGGCGGTGGGGGGGGGGGGGGCAACATGAGTTTGAGTGCTCCCCCTAGGTGGTTAGCTTTGTTTTAATGCTCTGGTAGCAGATTTTTTTCTACATGTGCGCATTGAAGTTTGTTGCCACCACGGCCTAACGACTAGCATTGCAATTGTTGTGTGTGTGTACGGGTGCGGTATCTTCAAAAGGAAGACTTTCGAAGATAAGAGGGTAATCAACGGGGAAAAGGCGGGGGATAAACATATGTAATAAAGCAGTTTGATTTCCTAATGACCCATTATTACACCCTTTCCTTTGTGATGGATTTAAGACCTCCAGTCAATCATGCGAAACGTCCCAGTAGACCGCCCAAAAGGTTCATCAACAAAGACCCACGTGCTGCACCTTCTATCACTGAGCCTAGAACCTGCTCCTGCCAATAACTGTAGGACGTGTCTGTTTCCAGTCCAGTAAAGCTCACTGGCAGTCAGATGCTGCGGTAATGCGACTCTACGCAGTATTCGTTTACATGCCTTACACAAGTCGATGTGACCACTATTGTGGATTTTTTTTACTTCTTCTGGAAGACTTTTGAGGTGCTATTGTTGCCACTGGAAGACGACGATCTATTTCAGCTCAAACTTATGTATATTTTTCCAGTGAACAGTCATAGCTTATTATTTTTCGGAATACAATTAAGTATCCATTATTTATTTGGGGTTCTGGCCAGCTGGTAGAGTGGTAGACGAGGCATCCCGTGTTCACCTCATTGACACCATCGTAGAGTTATCATATACAGCCCCGTAACGAGAGTTTCAAGGTATTCCACGAGTGGTGCCACTTCCATCCTCAAGAGCTTTCCTGGCGAACACTGGACTGGAGTAGTTACCGAAGGTAGACATCATTTACAACCCTTCTGTTAGGAGTAGTCACAGATTCTCCCAAAGGTAGCATATGGGTTTCTTCCGCCCCACTAAGGTTTACCACCCAACGGTAAAAGTCGGAATAGTTGGCTTTTAAGATCGAATTTCGCTTTCCTGTGCCACAAATTTAGCACGAAAAAAACGGCATAATACTGAGATAAAAAACCTACTTTTAATCTATAGAAGAGCTGAGAGGCCAATGGCACGGCCCGGACGCCATGCCACCTTGGAGAGGTGCAATGGCGGAGGCCTCAGTTACCCATTACCAAAACTGAGAGTTAAACAAACAAGTAAAGTCTTGCATAATAAACTGATTTAAGCCCCAGAACCAAATATTAACTCAATCACATCTTTGGGGTTCATCCGCCTGTTTGCAGGACTCCACTTCGAGCACATGCCAAGACCATGTCAGGTCTGAAAGACGGCTCTACGTACATGAGAGCGATGTGTAATCAGGCAAGACAGTAGGCTTGCAACAGAGAGAAGACATTTGGCACTCACTTAAGGTGGTCCCCGTCTCTTTTACTTTGCCTTCACTGAAGTTTTGCCAACAGGAGCACTTTCGCCGTGTGAAGTTAATTGTGTGATGTCCGCACGGCTCGAATGCGGTTGTCTGCCATAAGGAGCTTTATTGTGCAGACAATGTCTCATGTTCTAGTCGCAATGACAGATGGTCTAGGAGCCCCGTCACATGCGCCCTAGCATGTCCATATTTGGCCCATAGAATGGTTACAGGACTTTAAGCTAAATATATGCCGTGTCTAACTTATTCTTGAAGATGCCATTAGGCATATCAGTTCAGAAGCAGCGCTGTTACAGGTCCACAAAAGGCCTGGAAGGCTGGTAGCCTAACTGACATGGGTGGAGTACCATGCCACCAGCAGGGTAGCCCCTGAGAGGAAGAATTACAGGGTATGTACAGTTAATACGCTCGCTTTCAGAGACCCAGAGAAAATTTAGTCGCAGGAAACCCATCACTCCTAATTTGCTTTTTTACCCCACGAAAATTTTCTTTTAAATAAATATGCCAAATATTTGCTGTGTGCTGGCTCGGGCATGGAAGCCGGAGCGTCACATATTTGTGACAGTGGTAGTCAATGTGTTAAACACGTGCTTGAGGTAAATATCGCCTCACAGATGGAGGTTAGCAAAAATTAAAAAAATCTGCCCATGAAGAACAACTAGACATAATGAACATAGTCTTGGTAACGGCTCTAAATAAATTTTGGTGGTATGGGGCTAAGTAGACCATTTCAGGATACGGTCGATCATGTTTTAGGCTAAATCCCATTCATTCCTTTTTGGCGAATGTCTAGGGAGGAGTGTGGAGGTAGAGGAGAATAAACCGATTACTGAAGACCTGTTACCTCTCCGAGACCGCTAAATCAGATGAGTCAGTGCCATCCAAGTAGCTGATTTAAAAGCTGATATGGTCTTAGACACCATAGGCCCTCAGCAGAAAACAAATATTTCTTAAAGAAAAAATAAAGAATACTCAATTGTATTTGCCAAGAGGTATCAGTGACGATTCAGGTGCACGCAAATTCGATGACTAGTAAGGCAGGTTCGTAAGAGTTTCTCCTTACAGCCTCGACTACGTTGTGATGGCCGAAGCAAGAGGTTAACCAAGCGGGTCGCGGGGTCGACGATTAAAAGGAGAGAGGGGTGCCATGAAATACTTTAATGGCTTGTTTAACCATCGGTTTTGGTAACAAGTCACTTGGGTCTCCGCCATTGTGCCTTCACCGGGCGAACTGATCTGGGAGCGGTGCCAATAGCCCCTAAGCCCTTCTGTAGGTAGGCCATACATATTCTGCCAAAAAACTTCAGGGAAGTCACTCGATCCAAATTACTTGTAGCTTGTAAGAGTAAGGCAAAAAATGTCATACAGTAATTTAAAAGTAGTCATAAATTGCATTAAGTAAATCCTTTTTGTGGCGTAAGATTGTCAGTTCACTTTCTCCTTTGGTCTGTTAGTAGTGTGGAAATGCCACAAGTGTTTGCTGGCTAACAGATCAAGTTTTGGCTTTGCAAAATGCGGCCATTTCCTTTTGCCACTATCTGTCAGGTCGGCGAGAGATAGCGAGTCGGACAAGACGGCCAAAAATTACAAACGGTGCGGCGGATATTTTTGAGACACAAGGCCACCGTCTAGACACATGATTACACACAATGTCGGTGCGTTTGGCAAACAAAGTCCAAGTCTTAAATCCGTCCTATTTTAAGTGGTTAAATTGCGAGACTCAGCTAAGTGCTTGGTAAATTTTATCCTTATCCGACTACCTAAAATGGTGGTGCGACCATAAAGTGGAACCTCGAAAAATGGTTTTCCTAGGATTTGCAGCATGCCGACATATTGGCCAAACTTCAAGTCAACAAATTTACAAACTCCAACATAGCTCCTCTGTGCGGTCAGAGCTTAGACATATTCGGAGCTTACTCCGACCTTGTGGTGGTTTGTTTACCTCATAAGGTGAATGTCCAAGTCTCCAGCAGCACGGGCGGAAGCGCTTGTACATTCTGATGGGAGCACATTATTCTGGGAATGGAAATTGCCTTATAGAATCACCTGGGATGTCTTATGGTGTTTGTTGTTGTCATACGGGTGTTGATGATGATCCCAAAGCTGCTTTCTCAGACGCTGAAAATGCCATGCCAAATGGTGGAGTCAACGGCCTGTCCGTAAATCTGCGGCTTGTTCGGTGCGAAAGTGGCTTTGATATCTTATTCTCACCTTCACCAAGGCGCATCCTTGGCACAGTCGTCCCACGCTCACCGCCATAAAAACAAACACTGTGGTTGCTGAAGGGCTGTGCTGCCTTTAGACATCGTAATGCGGTAAAATTTACCCCACCTCGGCGTGGCACCGCCTTTCCCCCTGCCACGAGCCCTCGGCCTTCAGATTCGGCTGAAGGTGTCTCAACACTTTCCTTTATGAGTATGTATTTATCCATCGAAAATCCCGCATAACGAAAAATAACGAGATGAAGTAATTTGTCATGTGGATAGTATGACGCCGCCACATCAACAGGAGTAACAGAAACAACAACCATGAAAAGTTCGTCCAGACGTACACAACTACAAGGAACAGATTGAGAGGGAGATTTGTAAGCAAATGTCGGAAATATTCGCATGAACGGCCATAATTTATGCCGCGAAGAGAACTTTGACCTATTTGTGACCCCAGACCCAGGTATGCAAATCAGGTAAATGCGTTTATAAATGCTGATGAACTGTCGAAGGTTGATTGGGGTTGAGTGAGAGCTTAATGGTGCTTACCTCTCTCGTCCTCTGAAGTGGGCTGTTGGCGGTGATGGGTCGGGCATTTATCACCTGGTTCCCTTTAACTCTTTCATTTCCGCACTCGGTGCGAAATGTAAAATGGTAGCGAGGAGAGCGAGAAAGAGGGTGGGAGAGGTAGTGGTAGAGGAGGACGTAACTGCGTGTGACATAAAATCACACACACACACACAGGCAGACGTCTGGTGTTACGATTTATGTTTCTGCGTAGGATCGCACTGCAGTTACTGGACGCTGTGGAAAAAAACACCAGAAAAATCGGCCTCTCAAAGTTTGCCAGGTAGTCGGTGGGAGCCAAAAAGGGTTTGAGATTCCCTTTTAAAGGTTGGAAATGTCCTACTTCGTTGGCTCAAGGTTATCCAAGAAAGAGAATTATCTACAACCTCTATAATACATTAATTGTTTGTTTAACACCTGGTTTTGGCAGAGGACCACTTAGGCGCCCTACGATTGTACCTTCATCGGGTGGGCTGGCATCCTGGTCATGCCAATGGTCCCAAGCCTTGTAGTACGTCGACAACATAGATCCTGCCCGAGTATTGTGCTTTCTTTCGTCTTAGGGTAAGTCTTGAGGCGCTGCAACCTCAATTATGCATTTAAGGGACTCAACCAAATTGGTAATTTTATTTCTGCATACATTAACTCACATTTTGTGATCCACTGAGAATGGTACTAATACCCTATTTCCACATGTTTGGGATGCCTGCGATACCAGTTATTAGTGTCATACAAATTAACTTTCTTGCGTATTAATGCCATTCCAATAACCCTTCCAGGGGCGGTTTATAGCTCCCTTTTACAGCTCAACCACATCAACACGGCGCAGAAGGACGGCATTCCTAAACATTAAGGCCTGTCTAGGAGACGGAGGAGGGAGGTCTGTGTAATGCTTTGGGTAGTCATTACGCTGAATAAATAACGTTGCAGTACCAGCAGCAGTAGCCCTAATCCCGCCTGGCGGGCTTGCTGATAGGGCTGGATTTTAAAATGCGACCGTGAATCCCTTCGATTTGACGCAGTACAATTAGGGAGTGATTGATACCTCCAAATAGTCTAAACGCCGATTAAGACTAAGATGAATGCACAGCCGCGCACGGCGATTACGTCCCACTTAACGCAACGGAGCTGGTACGGATGCAAACCAAAGACCGCTCACCGGCTGCCGCGCCCGCTTTACAGTTAAAAGAGCATTCACCGTTGCAGTAACTGCCGAGCAGGCGAGCGGGAGATCAGGCGGGCTGAGGGCAGACATCACATACGCATGTTTTTTTTAGGCGGGTGAACGAATGAACGCACGCACAGGTGCGTGAGAGATCAGAGAGCAGGACAGAGTAAAAAAAACAGCCAGGGAGACGCTTCTCTGAACTGCACCACCGAAGGGCTTCAAAGAGAAATTGGAGTGAATTAATTCACCCACATTGGCGCTTTTGGGCGTATATGCGTGAGGGGTATGGAATATCTCGTATTTGTGCGCACCATAGGGAGATCCATAAAACAACCTCCAGACGGTTTTGTTTGGGCTTATGCGTGATTTATTATCGCTATATTCCCGAGTCTCGTCTTATCTATTGTTTGAATCGTCTACCCTTCATGAATAAAAGAGCAGATTAGTTAGTTAAATTATTTTGTAGCTCAATCACCGCACTCACCAGTGTTACAAAATATTGTACGTGTTTTGCCAAACTTTCACACCATGCTTACTTAATCTGCATAAAACTTCTGGCTGGGAATTTGGCATTTTCAAGAGAAGGGGCCATGACTTATCTCGTTCAACCTATATCATTAGTACTCCGAATTTAGATGACTCTAATATCGATTTCTCCAATTAAAGAAGTTCAAAATTACCGAACAAATAGAATTTAGGTTTGGTAAACTACCTTGATTCCTCATTTTGAAAGATTTTGTTTGTCCCACCTAGTGACCCATATGTTTAGATTAAAATCATTTTATTAATTAAAACTCTGGCACAAACAAAACTAGAGGCCCAATACGCTTAGGGTATAGAAAACACTTCTTATCTGCGCATTAATTTATAAAATGGCAAGGAATAACAGACCTTTTAAGGTCATTTTATATCATTTCGGAATCAAGATTGTCCCCATGATAATTCCAATGCTCACACGATTATTTCGCACCGCTATGGTAGCCCCGAAGTGGAATGTAAATCATCCTTCAAAGCCATGCTAATTCAAATTTGTACGACTCGTTATGCATTGGCACGGTTCCCAGCTTTGATATGCCTGGGCTTATGAGCGTCATTACGTGGATTCCGTCAGAGTTGATGTTTACTTTGGAAAATAAATAGCGACTGTCCCAGCGCTTTGTCTGGGATCCGTCGCCTGATTTAAACTGTATTGATTCGCAGAGCAGGATTCCGCCCTTACAACTATTTAACAGGGTTTATAATGCCTTTAGAAATAGTTTTTCACTAAATCACCTATGGGTAATTTTCAATGGGATTCTCATCGCCCTTCTCTTTTCTTAATAAATGAGGGAATGGGTTAGACCCTTATCAGATGTGCTAGCCAATCACGAATATCCCCTCTTGATGCTTTTCTGATGTTTTTGATGTTTTGATTAACCAAAATTCTGCCCTCTGATTCTCAGCCCAAATCGGAAACTTTAAGATTCATAACCGACGTTTATGCTAATATAAAAGTAGCATTATAATATTCTCCGCCTTTGCTCTCCGAAAGACGTCGACCCTTTGGTGATAACTTGTCTAAGAGTTCAATAGCAGTGTAGTTTTCGACGCTGAAAGAAAGTATTCCCGATGCGCTTAAATTTGGGCACTGTGAATTCACGGATAGCAGGCCAGTGAATCACCGTAAATGCAGCTCATATAGTCCATATCTCAAGTCAACCATTTATTTACCTAAGAATTAATTCCTTTTTGCCTAAACTTTTAAATGCGTCGCCTCCGCCTTCGTCCCAACGCACGCAGGCATGCACACACCGAGCGAATGGAGGATTGAGCGGAGAGTGGCGGGTGGATGAAACGAGCCGCGCGATTTGAAAGCGCGCCCCTTCCTTTGTGCCATTTTTGCGTCTGCTTCTGTGTCTGCGCCTGCACCCGCGTCTGTCCTCCCGTTTAAAATCACATTTAACTGTGTGCAAATTTTGTGAGAAAGCACTTGGAGGCTATAATTACAAGTCTGCTGCATTAACGTCTGAATGGCGTGCAGGCGACCCTAAAGCTGCGGTTAGCCCCGGGGCCGTGAACACGGCGGTGCTCTCGCCTTCTCTCGCTCTCGCCTTGAGGGAGGACACATGCCGCGTGATTCCACATCAAAGCGATTTGAGCGCGCGGCGTTCTCCTTTGAACTGAGCACATTACAAGTTCGTTTACACTCTCCTCTGGTCATATCGATACTAAAAAGTGGGAGAATGCAGGTCTCACACTAAACCGGGCGTAAAACTAACACTCGTAACCGTTCGCTCACTTATTTTCCCACCAATTGCTAAAGCTGGAAACAGGGACGGGCACGGGCTAAAGGGGGCTTGATGCAGCACCCCTGCCTGCCGAGGAAGAGACAAAAAGTCGCAATTGAGGCTGCACATTTGAAGGCACTCATTTACTATTCAAACTCTAATACTTTTCCCATAAATAAACTCGTAAACTGGCGGTAAATTCAGTCATAATTACAGGCGCTTTCCTACTTTAAGCTCTTTTAATGTTGTATTCCGATTCCTCCACTTAAAATAAAAGTTAAAAAGAAAAGTATCGGTAGTAATGGGATTGCGAGCCGAGTCACCCACTACTTTGCTGACCCAGACGATGGCAATCTCTTGAAAAATGAATGACGGAGATAACTTAAACAATTAAATTCGTGCTGAATCACCACTGCCACATTGCTGTGGTAAATCACTCGCGACGTTTCCTTTGCAGATAGGTTAATATAACCTTTTTTTCATCAAAACTACTCTAAACTTATTCCCGACAACGTAATCACTTTTTCACCAAATGTGTGCTCTCGGATAACACTTCGAATCCTTTTCTCAAACGCGTCGTCTCAATAAAAGTGTTTGTGAATGAGCGTAAAAGGCATCTCCCTGACACAAAACGAAGACCTTTTAGATGTCATCCTAGTCCTCCTTGCAAAATTCCACCTCATTAGGTCAGTAAAGGAGGGTAAAACTCCGAACGGGATGACCGAGTCGTATTCCGTGAGAGCAATTGAAGCACCAGCCTACATCAGAGGACTACTGTACATTCTTTATTTCCTTGATAAGTTTTTTATAGTTCGGAGTATCCCCACATTAGGCATAGGAATTAATGCCCACCACTTTTTAACTATTCCTAGTGCAGTCAGTAGAACGAATGGCAGTTGGCTGGATGACAAGGCACTGGATGACGGGTTGAAACTCTAGCTAGCCTTCCACATCAAACACGAACTTACGCCGCAGCTCTAAAACCTCGATTCAGAAGTTTAAAAAGGCGCGAAAACAAGAATTACAAGTCTAGTAGGGCTCTCAACAAGCCTTGGCTCTGTCTTTACCTGCTGTCAGTGATGGATCTCTTTGCCCCCCTCGCTTCCCGCACGCGCAACGACCTGTGTGGTTGAACTCACAAGCCTGCCAACGCAGGAACATGTGACCAACAAAGTGAAGTGTGCGTGGTCCGATGCTTTGA
Source organism: Echinococcus granulosus (assembly GCF_000524195.1). Classification (NCBI taxonomy): domain Eukaryota; kingdom Metazoa; phylum Platyhelminthes; class Cestoda; order Cyclophyllidea; family Taeniidae; genus Echinococcus; species Echinococcus granulosus. Next base: position 529,166 of record NW_020170393.1, on the reverse strand, counting down.
TCTTTTCTTCAACACGACCTACCAAATGCCTATTCTTATGCGTGCATAAGAGTTTTGTTAAAAAGCCGACGCTTTGAAGTATAAAAGAGGGAGAGACACTAAACCGGTTAAGAGCTGTAGCGCACCTCCATGGAAGCGTTTCGCTTCGTCGAGTTGCATAGAAAAGTTGGTTGAGGGTGCTCGTTAGTGCGGTGGATTCAATTTTTTGGAAAGTGCCCGTGGTTTGATATTCGTGACTGGTAGGGAGTGTTGTCAGTCCAAATAAAGCTGTAGAACTTACAAAACGCACTGACTATACGGAACCCTAAAAGACGATTGGTAAAGCGCACGGGTGCTCCCAGTACTCTGGACACCACGAATGCCTTACAAAACCTCCCAAGGTAAGGCTACAGCCTTGTTTGTACTTATAGCCACTTAAAAGTGGCATCGTTTGGCCTCCAAATGATTGGCTGCTGCATCAATTAGGGTCAATTTACACCAGAACTCTCAAATGGAAGGAGCAGATATAGAAAAGCCAAAATATCAGTGCACATCCGCAATTTTATACATATAAAATGGCAGTTTTTTGGTAGGGAAGGCAGGACTGGACATAGTGAAAGCATCTGTACATTGATAGACGGGATTGGGAGGAGGGAGAGAGGGAGGAGAAAATCACCGTTTAGAGCAAAATATGTTTCTCATAGATATAGAGGTACCGAGTCTGCAGTTGGGACAAATGTGTGTTGGCGGGCAAGTGCATGGGTGAATGGAGTGGTCAGAGGATGTAGGTCTCAGATATAAGTGGGTAGGAAGACTTGATCGAATCGAAGAAAATCACTCCCTCTCCTGTACACACACATACACACACGCACGCACCAACAGAGTACCGCACCTCATCAATCAGCGCGTTCGACACGAGCAATCACCTTCCCCTCCCACAGCGGCAGAATTGCGTTGTCATCGCCCACCTCTTCGTGCACGCAGCCTGTGCCAAAATCGTCACTAGCCGTCTTGAAAAAGTACCTGCAGAATAACACGTGATTGCGCATAAGCCATTGACCCATAAGCGATACTACTTAGGGGCAGTTAAGTAGGAAGTAATTTCCCTAGGAGCAATCAGAAGTGTACTGTCTGAGAGGCATCGGAGACAAAGGTAGACAGGCGCATCAAAAAGAGCGCAACACAGCCTCCTCCAGACCAATGTGATGCAAGATCAATGACTTCTACCATTGCCAAGGCAACTGACTGACTATTCCAGCCAACTTTAGCTCTCTGTCTCCCCTCCTACCGATGAGCGGCATTTCAACACGAGACCGCACAATACAGTTAAATCAGGGCACGAAAATAATCAAACCGATAAGAGGTCCTTAGTGAATGCTGATTTCTGGGACAAAAAAAGGAAACCAGGTATATATTCACAAATTTTCTGGGCGCAGAGGCTCAGTGGAGACATTAGAAGGAAGTCAAGCAGAAAGCAGTGTAGTGCAGTGCAGTAGAGCTCAAAGGTACACTTGGAGTTGAAGCGGTAGTCACTGCGCCTCAAGCTATCAATCATGGATGGTCAGTTGGTCAAGCGATCGGGGGAACAAAGGGGTAGAGATGATGTGTAAAGTACACCTATAAAGTAGTTGAGGTCTTGTGTAGTAGTAGGGGGCTCGATGAAATATGGCTGGCAAGCACACACACACACACGTACAAAGCACTTAGAATCGATGCTCGCTCGGCGCCTTGCAGCGGCGCACAACACACAAATCTCCCACAGTAGCGGCTTCGAGGTGCCCGTTTGATGTCAGTGTGTATGTATGCGTGCGTCTATTAATCACCTACCGCCGGTGCCCACAAGTGTGTGCGCTGCCACTTCTCTCGCCCTCTCCACCATGATCGCTGAGAGAAAACCGGCCTCTGTAAGTACACACGCATACCCGTTCGCACTCTCTTGCCAAGGTCCTTTCCGTCACTGCTGCTGCTGCTGCCGCCTGTAAAACTGCTGCGATGAGATGAAAGAGGCGGTGTGTGACTACTTTGATTTCTCCGCTCACTCTGCTCCGCGGACGTGCTTCTCTTCAAAGCCAGCGCTTCACGTATGCGTGTGCGCTCACGCACTAATAAACACCGACATTGATTTCACGCATTCGGTGGAGGGCGAAGGGAGTAGGAGGATGTGGGGGAGGAGGAGGAGAGAGCGCTCCTCCGCGCCTATTTGCTGCTGACTTGCGTGTGCGCGCGTCCACGCACTTTTGATGAACTCAACACCCATATAGTCAGCCTGTCATTCACACACTCTCACTCATTCACAATCAAACGCGGGCCTAACAGCGCCGCGTATGAACAATAAAACGATCTGTGTGGGTTCGATGTGTGCGATGGTGGGTGTGTAGGGAGCAGGCCGAGGGAAAAGCGAGCATTGGAAGATTTACATGCGCATGCGTAAAAAATTAGGGTACTTCCCCCTCACGGGCTACCGTGAGAGGCCGACAGTCCTTTTCCAGTGGTCAAAGAACACAAGCAAGCGCCGCAGTTTTGCTGTCTTTTAAAGGAATCAAAAAAAAAATTCACTGCTTGCAGAGGGGGAACATCTCCGGTTGTTAAGGTTATTTTGCTCTCATTTAATTAAGTTCAGAATCATTTCAGATGAATGAGCTCCATGCGCATTCACAGTACCATAAGGTGAGGACAGCCCATGCCGCACATTGATCGCATTGACGACCAGACCAGACTGTCAAGTCCTTTAAAAAATCTTCATAGGGGTTGCAACAATTTCACTTATGCATAATTGAGAAGGCCATTGATATCACAGAAGGGCAAGTCCGGAATTCGCTGCTCCAGCGCGTTTCACGTAGCCAGACCAAAATCGATTCTACGAGGTCCAACGGCGACAGATTAGGACGTTAGTGCGTCTGCTTACTTGTTTGATGCCTGCGGCTTTGATCAAGCCGCTGTAATAAAACTACGAGACAGACTAACTGGCTGGCTGGCTAGCCATGAAAAGGGTAGGTAGAGCGAGAGCAAGAGGGGGTGGACGGTCGGGAACTTTGCCCAACTCAAAGCCACTCGGGTTGGTTGTATCTTTTGCACTCAAATAATTACCTATCCACAGAACTAATGGACCACTAACATTAAAAATTGCCGCTTTTTTTCTACTCTGAAAGTATGTGAGGCCTAAATGCAAAGATAGATCTCTGTGGTACATACTAGAGAGGCAGATGTCATTGGGACGCGTGGTTTTGCCTTCGTAATGATGGCAGAACGCATGGCCCAAGATCTACAACCGACTGCCTAAATTGAGTCGTTCACAAGAGGTAAGCATGGCTCTAGTCGAAAGACATGAAGGTTACCACTATTGTATGCGCCTTATAGACAGCCTTTCAATCTTCATTGGGTGGTAAGCACGGAGCAAGTCAATCGGTTAACAAGGGAGAGCTTGGCGACTGGAGGAACAGACACACACTCCAAGGTAAGCGTATGGAACAACCGGAAATGCAGAGGCCTTTGTCGGCGGTAGCCGACAAACAACACACAGAGTTACTGCCACACGACAGATAAGGATAGCAACGCAATACAAGTGCGTGTGAGTACGCGCATCGTAGTCGGAGTTGGTGTTTATGCGTGCATTTAGTGGCGGTGGTTGATGAGAAGTTGAGGCCTCCTTAGGCAAAAGGCAGCGGGTGGGAGCAGTGACAGTGACATGCACCATATTCCTGCATAATCCGAGAAGCGAAAATCCCTCATTCACGTCTCATCAATGTCATTTTCGCCTGCTCCATCAACTCACACCTGTCGCGGGACATGAAGAACAAGAGAGCTAAGCGCTTCTTTGAGGAATAAATTACGATGACTGAAGTGGACTTGGATGAAGATCGGTGGGGAGGAGGGCGGTGAGAAACCAGTCAAAGCAGAAGAGGATGAGGAGAAGCATCGAGAAGGCTATTCACAATCATAAGTGCATGTATATACATACACCACTCCACTCCGCTTCTGTGCTCGGAAAGCTATGGACGGGCATACACACACACACACACACAAAGCGAGCGACTAGGTGATGGGCCGGAGCGCCAGCGTTAGTGGCAAGACAGAGGTTGATGCTGATGTTACTACCATGGCCCCTCGGCCACCACCGTCGTCGTCGTCGCCACTATCAACATCATCAACAGCCCAGCGATGGTGCTGTGTGGTGCGCACCCGCGCGCACGTCCGAATTCTGGGCCACGGCGCAGTCGACTGTGCATCGCACACCCACACACATCGATTTTCGGGGCGCGTCATGAGAAATCCAGTGCAGCGATGCCAACGTCCCGACGGTGGTAAGGCAAGCAATCGTGTACACAAGCGCAAATTCTATGAAAGGGGGCCCTCCTCCCCTCACAACCCTCGGCAGGAATGCTTGCTTTGATGACCCTGACTTGTACATCTTTTAATGAATAAGGATCTTTTGCCTAAAAAAACTGAGTCTCCAATCGCGTTCAGAGAGAGACTGAGGAGGCCTTGAGTAAGGTAAGCGTGCAGCGTACTAAAAGGTCAAAGCTGCAAGATGTCGCAGTCGTCGCCGTGCCTTGACAAAAACCTTGCGTTCGCCGCGCGACACTGAGTAATTATCGGCCTCCATTTCCAGGGAAAATCAGAAAAAAAGATTTTCAAAATCCAACTTTCAAACTCTTCCAAACACAGATCAGTGAGAGAGGCTTCAGACTTACCGATAGACCCCTCTCTTGGCGACTAATTGTTTGAACTGTCCCAGGGTGATGGAAGGAGGGTTGTTGGAAGTAGCGGTGGCGTCAGAGGTGAGAGGACCGGTCCAGACGGTGCGGTAGGGCACGGGGTCATCACAGAGGTAGTAGCCCACCACCAAACTGAAGGCGGTTGTCGCAGAGGCCTGTGGCTGCTGTGCCTGTTGATTGGACGGTGGCGGGAGTGCGGAGAAGCCCGGTGCCCTCTTGATCAGCGCGCTATCCGTGCATCGCGTCGTTGTCGCAGCAGCTCCGCCGCTCTGCTGAGCAAACTTTTGCCTATCCGATCTGGAGATTGGAAGAAATAGGATTTTCTACAAGGCTGGCAATATGCACATGCTGGAGGAGGAGTTAGAGAGGAAGCTATTTGGCTACCGCGCATTGAAACTGCCATTTCCCTGTCGCACTACATCGCACCGCTCCCTACTACTACTCAACGATATCCTGACTTGGCGTACTCATGCTGCGACAGGATGGTCGCGATGTTTGCCAAACCCTCACCACGTCCGACATGCCCCCCACCTTCTCCCTTCGTCTCGCTCTCTCTCGCCCGCTGGTTTGCTTGGTCGCTTGCCTGCTGGCTGGCTGGCTGGCTGACTAGCAGCTTGGGTCCCTTAAAAACGTGTACGTCAGCCGAGGAGAGACCCCAATGAGTCATTCAATCAGGACCAAGTAGGCCAATGGAGGGAGAGCAGAAAAAACTAACAAAAAGAGCAATTGATACAAATTGAAGCACACTACAACGCGGCTAGAGCGACCGTTGGCACCCGCCAGCACGTGTACACGTACACACACACATACGACAAGGGATAAAGTAGACAGGATTGGAGAAACGAGTGTTCCCGCTACCACCACCCCTATTTGCAAGTGCCTGAACAACTTGCATTCATTCAGATGCCGAATGAGAAGAGCTATTTGGCATGACACAGGCACGATTCAATTGGACGCGGTGACCACAAGGCGCATGTAAACAAGACAATAGTCTGCATTTGCGTACTTGTGTAGCATACCGATGAGTGGAGCGCAATGAGTGGATGGATGAATGAGAGGTGGGTAACCTGGTGAGTCACGATGGACGATAAAGCGGCGGGTGCAAGCCTGAATCAGCACACGAAGCGGGTGTGTGTGTGTGTGTGTGTGTCTGCTCCTAGGCTTGGAGCATCTCGTTTCATCGCATGCGTGTGCACGCACCCACACGGTGGATCGAGCGAGCGGCGGACAGGCGTAGCCACACCACCACTACCACCACCGTCGCCGATGCTATGAACTGACTGCGCAGGAATACTTGACACCCCACATCATCAATTAATCCGAGCTCCAGGACCCAGACTACCAATCAAGGGGTAAATGCCCACGTCTCGAGGTCATCTCTCTGCCCATAACGAGGCCAATCTAAATGCATCAATGTGTGCGTGTGTGTCTGTTCGGGAACCAACCTGGCAGGAGGTGGCTGAGGGGGACGGTAATTGGAGTTGAGGAGATCGAGATTGGTTGTGAGGGCAGCAGGAGTGGCATTTCTCTCAGCGTCACAGTCACCCAACAAGCGATTCAGTTCTAAAATTAAACAAAAAGTAGTGATGCACCCGGACATATAGACACAGATAAAAAAGTGCAGTTAAAAGGGGAAGGAGGATGAGGCCTACCATCCGGCAGAGGCGTCATACGTCCGCCAAACGTCGGCGTAGCATCGTCGACAGCTTGTGCCCTAAAATGCCAAAAGAGTGCATAAGAAGAGGCAGGATAAGAACGGCAGTAAAGAAAACACTTGCGTCCGTGTGTGCGCAACAGAGGGCGGCTAAGGAGAAAGCAGCAATGGCGGCGGAAGAGAAAAAAACCGAAACCCTCTTGGCGCATGCACACAACACACAAAAGATAGCGGGAGGCTGGGGAGAAGGAGGATAAAGGATGAAGGCCAAGCAAGGAAGCGAACGAGCGGGCAATGAGCGAACCAGTTGAAATAACTACTGCCGTTAAGAGCAAGGTGGGGAGAGAAAACTATGCAGACGCGGGTGCGCCTGTACACATGGGAAGGAGGAAAGGCGATGTAGGATTAGTTGAGGCAAGGTTCGTCCCGTGCCCATCAAAGGATCTGTCTATGTGTGTGCACTTTACGTGCATTAATCAGGAAGCGGGTAGTGGCGGATACGGTATAAAAGGACCAAGAAAGACACCAATGGGAAGGATGGAACCTTCACCGAAGGAAAGAAAGCTTTGATCATCTGACGCGTGCGCTCGCACGCAAAACACTGATGGCAATCGAGTGGCCACCTTTTTCTCCGTACGTACGCACGCACGCATGCGCACAATCGAGGCGGTGGTGTACGCATGTGGTTGTGTACATGCGACTCGGTAAAGTGGTGGAGGGAGGGGTGGGGGTAGGGGCTATAAAACTCTCCACACAAGTGAGGGTGCGTGCATGCACACTCCCGGGCGTATACACGCACACAAACGTACACGCATATACAGGGAGAGAGCGAGCAAGTAAGAAAGGCGGTGGCGGTGGTACAGGTTTCTTTGATGTGGAGACGCTTTGATGTAAGCCGCGTCGCCGCTACAACCACAATGTCGTTCACATGGCCAGGTAAACGAGCATGTATGCGTGTAAGTGTGCCATGTATTCAGTGGGTGGGTGTATTTGTTGTGTGCACGCAAACGTCAGGAGCCTAAACACACTCATCGAGACACACTAAGAATTTTCTCTAAGCGTAGCGGCGATTAAGGCTTTGTGCGCTTGCTAAACCATTTCGGCACGAAAAAAAGCCTACATTCTTGCCTTTGAAGCATAACAAACTAAGCATGCCTCAAACATCTCAAACGACCCAAGCGTTCCAGTCAACAACCAACCTAAATAATAGCGCTTGCACCTTAACCCCTAGTTAACCACTGTTAACTATGCATTAACAGTTCACTAACCTAGTTTGTGGAATTTCATACTAACACTAGAGGCTGGAGGGTAAGCTTACACCAGCTTGTGCTCATCGTGTCTAGATCGACGAGGCGGAGGTAAGTGATCATACGTGGAGGAGAGGCCTGAATCAAATACACTGGGCGAGTCGGATGTCAAGCTCCTGCTTCGCAAGGCCCTTCCACCACCGCAGCAGTCGCCCTCCTCCAAATTGTAGTGATGGCTGTGACTGTGGAGGTACTGCTGCATCCGTTGGTACTGCATACCCCACCGGTAGTTGCTGCTACTGCTCACAACTTCCTTGCGATGAGCTCCAGGGGTTGAGCTCATGGAGGGCGTGCGTCGACAGAAGGAGCACATCGGAAGTGGTGGAGGTGGTGCATAATTCCATCTGCAGTGCTGCTGTTGATGATGGTGATGGTGAAAGGCGCCACCACGGCTAACGCAGGACTCCGAGTCGGAGCTGTTCAAGCCACCACCACCGCCACCACAAGTGCCCACACCACTGTCGAAGGAGGAAATGGAGTAGACATCGGAACGACGACCGCTTTTACGACAGACGTTGAGCGGCTGGCCGCGTCGTTCGTCCGTCCAGATGCGCGAACAGTGATCCTCCAGAATGACCTGTGCGTCGTCCGCAGAGGGCACAGCCACACCCGAACCGGATGGGGGCAGGAGAGCGGAGAGTTTCTTGCGCAGCAGATCACCGCTTGCAGCCGAGGTAGCGCGACGAGAAATCGAGGAGAGGCGAGTGGAACGAGTTGGAAGCGGTGGAGAGGGCGGTTTGTTGACCTCAGCGTGGATTGAGGCTAGCTCCGCGTCCTCACCTCCAGCCTCTTCTGGATCAAACTTCAATTTGGATACAAAAATGCTGATTAGGAAAAAGTGCAATGAGCGAGTAGTGGCAAGTTAACTTAGTTGATCTACCGGTTGCATGCGAGAGAGAAGGCGCTCCATTTTTCCACGAGACTCCTTGACCTTTTCAAGTCGATGACTCAGGGTCTGTGCAAAGGCGCTGGGGTCAACCTCAGCAAGGTTTGTGCCAGGTTTGCGGGTTGTAGTCTCGATGACAGGCGCCGCTGTTGTAGGTGGAGGAGGTTTGGATGAGGGAGGAGCACCAGGGAGACTATGATCAGCACCACTACTGGCAGCAGCATTGCCAGCCCCAGTAGGGCTCATGTAGGCGATGAGTTCAGAAGCCGTTACCATTTCTCGAGCGCCCCCAGACTCCGCAGTAGTGCGTCGGCTCTTGTCAGAGGAAGTAGTGCCACCGGCTGAGGCTTTGGTATGCCTAAAGAAACAAGTGGGTGCGTGGGTATATGTGTGCCTAAGAGATGTAGATGCTTGCGGCAGGATGCATTTGCCAGCCGGCAGCAGCGGCAGCAGTCGGTTGCATGCATGTGCTACCCTCACAAAACACCATTGGCGCAGAACGCATGGAATGCCTTTTTGCGACAAAGGTAACTGACTGCCACCGTCTTAGAAAGTTCCGAACACTTACATAACCAGAGACGATACAGATGCCCTTGTGCTTAGCGCGTGACTTCTGCAAGAAATATGGGATGACAGAGCTCCTACAGTCCCTAAAATATAGTCTAAACAACCGTGTAATCTGTTATTGGGGCAATTAGAGACGGAGTGGAATAAATTGCCCATCTTGGATTTGCAATATATAGGTTAATTAGCAATGTGGAGTTAATTTATGGCTTGCGAATTCGCACTAACTAGTTTACTTAAGCAAACAGTTACGAAAGTAGAACGGCCGAACCGTCAAGGCCCAACAACAAATCACGGGTCTCGGGATCCGCCAAAGCAGCAGCGACCCCAAGGTATCGATTTGGTGGGCATCACTGAGACATCTCGGATGAAAGAATGACCGTAAGGGAGGAGGCACAAAGGCAACACGGAAACCAAAAGTAGCAGGAATTAAAATCGATGGGCTGCCACCATTTGCACGTAAGCTGACACACGCAGGTGCGCACAAGCACGCAACAGGCCCAGGTGGGGAGTGCGTCGACGTCGCGAACGTGCGAGCGTGCGTGCGTGAGCGCACATGGGGCGGCGGCATACGTGTGCACGCTGTGCTCGTAGGAACACAAGGCGGTGGTAGCGGCTGCTGGTGCTGCTGTCAAGAGGCCGCCCTGTTGTTGATACCATGCCGCAGCCACCGCTACCGCCGCTGACACCATCATCGCTATTGCCGCCGCGCTGTCGTTGTAAACTGGGTTAATCAGTCAGCTCCGCATTCTCCGCGATCGCTGCCTGTCTCACACTCTGGTTCACTGTTACGCAAGGTGACGCCCTCCCTCCCTCTTCATTCAGCGGTCGAAAAGAGCACACAAAAAGCATACACACCGTCGCTGTCGTCACGGTAATGCAGGCAATAACGGTGTAAAAAAACGCGTTTTGCATGAGCGATCCATCTAATAAAGGCTCCAAGAGCACACAAATTACGCCCAAGCCTACAAGCACTAATGCGTTGTCCTTAAGAATGGGTCATTCTAGAATGTCTCTACAGTACAATACCTTATCGCCCACAATGAAACGCCGCCCCACACTCCGCGTTAGCTAGGAGGTTGCTTTGGAGCACTGCACAAGAGCACGGTGATGGATAAAGTTGGTGTAGCTAAAACTCCGTCTCATAAGAAGTCGCACACATGCACAGAATGGCACACACTTCACCGCTCACTCGCCCGTTCACAGGGCCTGTGTGGTGTCCCAGTCCTCTTGGCAGGGTACACCATCATGCCACCCACAAGCGTATACACGCATACACACGCAGAGGGGCTTACTTTGATCTCGCACCCTCTTTCCCTACCTTCCTCTTGCTCCCCTGCGCGCTCGCGCACAAGCGCCGCCCTCCGTGAATGCGCACACGTCTGCATGTCAAAGGTCCCCACACGCAAAGATGGTAGTTTCACAGAGAAACTCCCACGATAGGAATCAAAACTCCAAATAATCTGTCGCATGCACAAAACTCACATGGAGGAGGGCTGTTGTACTTACGTGATAGGTCCACCGCCTCCAGCATCGCATTGTTCCATGATACACGATGCTGGGTTCAGGTCAGTGGGGTCTGCTGCAGGAAGAGAGACGCCTTCCCCGCTACCCGATTGTGCCCTAAATTTGTATACAAGAAAATCAGTTGGCTCTACGAAATCCGCGATGCCTCGGCAAGCATTCCATTTTAATAACTGAGCCTGGTGAGATCAAGTGTAGAGAGCAGGACTTGCATTTACATAAGAGATATTAAAACTCATGAAACGTAACATTCATAAGTGATAAGTTTGCACCAAATACACCAAGAAAGCATCAATCGATCATCTGACAACAATAGTAATAAAATGAGTTCCGAATTCAAACCCATATAATTTCTCAAAAAGACCCAAAAGGTACTAAAGTAAAGGTTCCAAAAAAGGGAACAAGTGGTAAATTAAATAGCTTAATAAAACTTAAACCTTACGTGGGCTGTTGTGGATTACCGTTGAAAAAATTCCCTCGTTTGGCATTGTCTGACTGATCACAACATCCATGATTTGATTTTCCTGGAAGAGCAGCATTACATTCTAACACCGAAAGGGACTGATGAATCATTCTGAAGGAGTCGGACTGTAGGAATTCCAAGAAGTAACTGCGCGCGAGGAGATTCTGTATATCCGCTTGAGCAGCATCGAAAAGTGAGCGCAGGACTGGAGAGCACTTGTCTCCGCTTATCGAATTGTGATATGATTGAGAAAACGCACTCAGAGTGGAACGGATTTCTCGTTTCGTTGAATCATTTACAGGAACAGATAAAGCCGCATCAGTTTTAATGTAAGTCCGATAAATGGCCTTTGCAACTTGGAGGAGTTTGAGTTGATCATCACCATCTACGATTGAACGGAATCCCTTACAAGCAAACCAAAAGTCTAACAGATGACCAGACGAAAAAGATGACGAAAGAAATTTGTGGAATTGTCGGACGCCCTCTGAGTCATTCAAAAGTGTATCGAACTGGTGACTTAATGGATGATGAGAATCCATGGTTAGCAGCTTAAATGCACCAAAAGAACAGTAAGGCTACAAATGCATTGGTCTGTTAGTGTGAGTGATCGACGAGACGCCAAGCACGAAAACGACTAACCACGAATAGCAAATACTCCTCGAATATGCGCGTAGCTGGATTTCAATAAATTGACTGTTCTTAGTAAGCTTAAACAATAAGTGAAATTGCTTAGTTTTAAATGACCTTGAAAATGGCAGTGCAATTAATTTTGCCGAATATGTTTAAGTCGTATATAGTATTTATTATCACACCTTTGTACCCTAACAACACGATTAGAAGAAGATGAAAAATGGAAAATATTTCAAGGGATTTAAGTCATTAAACGAGATCGAAATAAGAAGTATTCTTGTTGACATATAAACAGTTTCAAATGGCGAGCCACGCATTTGTCAAATGTACTACTACAACATTAGATGGATTTCCGTAATATTTGCGAACGTACAATTTTTAAGCGTACATTGCAGCGTCCCGATTCCTCCCTAAAGACAATAAAAGCCATAATACTGAAACAAAAGGTGTATTGGTGCCACATGAAAGGACTTTAGGCTACTAACTTAGACCGGAGGCCACGTCGCCAAGCGGATATACTAAGTTAAACCCTTCATCGACTGTTGAAACAAAGCCGAGAGTTGAAAATAGGAGCAATGCATATATTTCCACTACCTGTCCCCAAAAATAACTTTTCTCAATTTTATAGGCAGAACATGAGAATTGCGTCTTGGGATATATTGACAATACAAAGATTTCTTATCAAAATGACGGTGGAAATTTAGGATACTTCTAAAAATTTCCTTACAGCCACGCAGTAATACTTCCCAATAAATACGCTAAGAAAGCGTTCATTTATGCAAATCTACCAGGCACTAAATGTGTTGATGTGTTTTGCTATTTGCGGTGACTAAATTCAGTCGAACATATTATTGCTACGTGGATCCCGATTTCAAGTTTTGGTTAACCGTTAAACAAACGAATTCTCAAGCAGTACCAATGTGCTTCCAACTAAGTCGACTACCCCCAAACAAAATTTCATCATATTAGTTTATTTTAAAAGACTTGTCTTTGTAAGCGAACAAATTCTACGGAACAGCACCAGAGCTAGTCAATCGCTCCCTTTAAAAACTGTGCATTTAATGTTTCGAAGTCCATTTCTTTCCTTAGCTCACGAAACTGAGGCGCATGCCTCACAATGCGCTTTTATCCACAGTGGCGACGGCTAGTGCCAGACTTCACATGGATGCTTCCTTCGTCCGTTTTCTTTTTCTTTTTCTTCGCCTTCCTTTCCCTCTTACCTGATGTATTCATTCGCTACTTTCCTTCACTATTACACTTTATCCAACCACTCCCTTTGTCCATTCACACCTTTTTTTGATTTCTTCTAGCCCTTGTTTGTCTAACTTCCTGCTAGAGTACAGAACCCCTTCCAGATGAGCTCATGGTCTTACATGCCGTGACTTCATTTCTACTTAGAACCATGCCTTATGTGCCGCTTGGATATTCGGGTGTGAGGCGTGATAAGGCAGGAAAGATGTGAGCTGTCGGGTTCGAGCCGATCTTTGTCCAGATGCTTAAATATGCCCATGTAATACTTTAGTTGTTTGTTTAAGTTTCATATTTGATTGCACTGGCACTTAAGGCTCCGTAATTGTACTTCCCGTAGGCAGCATGGTCTTAGTACCATGCTCGCAATCCCTAGCCCTACTGTACGACGATAACCCATATTCTGTTCAAGTACTATGTCTTCCTTTGACTTCAGGAAAGGCTCCAGGATGCTGCGTTGTTGGCAGCAGAAAGCTAATCCGAGCATAAAGGACAGCCACCCTGATTCCTATCACTGACTGCTAAGCCGTAATGTGACGGAAGAAGTTGATATGCTGCAGATGAGAGAACTAGTTTCGATTCCTGGTAGAAGGTCTTTAAATGACGTCTACCTATGACAGCCATCCAGTCCAGTGTTCTGTGGGAATACTGTTAACAACTGGAAAAGTTCGTTACGGAGCTGCCTAGGGAGCCTGTATGAAGATGTCAATGAAGTGAAAACACGATACCCCCTCCTTCACTTCTCCATTTGTTGGATAGAATCCAGGGAGGTAGATATGGCTGGACAGCACTAAAGTGAGAACAAAGTGGTAAGGAGGAACTGACGCCAAACCTTATCCCTACTAAATGATTTTAAATCCTTACTTTATCAAACGGTTTGGCTCTTGGATCCATGTTCGTGCGACTAGCGATGGACATATTAGATGATCAGCTTATTCGCCCTGAAGTTCCCAAACAGGCTGAAAATTCAGATCCAGTGGAATTGCCAAGAGGGATCAGTGACGATGCAGTCAGATACCTTCTCAGATGCAGGCAAATTTGATGACGGGCACGTTTGGTTGGTTGGTGGATGTTTTCCTTATGCTACCGACTCTGTTGGCATGGCTGAGGCGTGAAGTGACTATGGGGAACACAGGGACTTGGTTACATAGACTGTCAAGGCTCCTTCATTGCAATTCCCATCGGTGGCAGGTCTGCGGCCGTCCGGCCCTTCGAAAGCCTCGACAATTTGGCTATGGCTTCATTCGACTTCAGGAAATGCTTAGGGTGTTGCATTCGATCTATACGTTGTATTTTATACATATTCACTTTCTTGATGGACGAGGTATATGAGGCAAGTAAATTACACAAGTTTTGTACACACAGTTGATCCAAGAAATTACAACCACCATCCACTACCTATGCCTGAGCACTCTCAAGTCAAAACACTTTTCCATTATTCGGCCGAAGCTCCTCACTACCCTACCAAATCTCCCCTAGCTCCTCCCTCTCCATCACGAAATGCTGTTTTAAGCAGCTTTCATCCATTAGCAGCCGAAAGTGGACAAAGTTGGCGATGTCATCAGCAACTACGCTTCGACTGTGCATAGCCTGCGTCGGAGCCTATTTATTCCACCTCTAAATGCCGTTAAACCGCCAATAGACAAAAAATGTTGTCAATTTGAGTTAGTGTTGGTGCATGTTACATGAACGGTTATAAAGGTCTCAGACTACATGGCGCGGGTAATAAAAGCTGACCGTCAGGCTACCTCTCAAGTGTTTGTGATCCCATCTCTTCTGTAGTAATTCAAGCCCACTGTACCTTCTTGCCCTTGGTGAGTCCTTTCCCATTGTGCCATTCGGTCAGGAGAACTTTCTAGAAAGGGAAATGCCTCCCCCCATGTAGAGGTGTAGCATGCGGATCCCTTTTGAAAAGGACGGTTTTTCTGGACCAGTTACCCCCCATCAAAAGAGTTCAGCATATTCAAATCTTCATTCAGCACAAAACAGGTCAGATAAAGTGGTTTGTTTACTCAAAGTGCAAGTGCTGTATTCGCAAACTAAACTATGGACACTGCATGTCTAACGGTTTTGCCTTCGCCACACAAAAACCACTACAAGTTAGACCCATTCTGGACATCTTTACCTAAGTGCTACCTGACGGCCACCCATAGCCCTCCTGCTGCATCAAATCAGACGGATATCCCGGTAGTACATAAAGCATGGCTTTGAGGCAGCGTGGAGTCACGGGACGGGGCATCACGAGGCCATCTGTGAAGGATTTTGCAGTCGGGCTGAATGTTGAATGAACAGGGGGAGAAAGACGTCGAAGAAGAGTGCCAAAGGACGAAGCGGATGGATGAAGCAAAGGGGATGAGGGCGGATGAATGAGGGAAAATAGCTACCGAATGCATCGGATAGACAAGGGGAGGAAGGCGTAGAAGGAGCACACCGATGAAGGCATCACCAATGTCAAATGTGGCCCTTGGCCTCGTCACTGGGGATGAAGGAGCATCGTGAGACATGTACCTTAATTTGTGCAATTCACGGAAAGAAATGAACGCCAAAGCACTGAACGCACTGTGGTTGACCGGAGAAATTGACCGTTTCTGGTGCCTTGCCCATCTTGCAATACCAACTGGCAAACCTTTACCCCCTGCCATGGGAATCGCTTTTAAACTTCGTATTTTAATTTAGGCAACGAGTCAAACCATCCTTTCAGTTATTTGTGATAAGCAAAATGCTGTCATGGACGTGTTGTGCGCTTTTTCACCGGACATGTTTTCCCACTGCAATCGTTTACCAGTGAACTTGGACGGTCACAGTGTCTCAAGACATGCCTTCGTTTATTTGAACTGTCACATATCTCTTAAATCTGTCAATAGATGTCAGTAAACAATTTTAGCCGTTTAAATGTTCGCAAAGTGTGCTGTGAATACAAGATTAGTTTGATGATACATCTGAAGCAAAATTGACTGGTCCAGACGACAAGCAAAAACCGTTGTTAGTGGTGTCTACAAAGCACACACACCTACAAAACCAGACAATTTTATTAACGTCCCTTATTAAAAGAACAACAAATGACCTAGCTGTGTAAGTCAGGAACTAAATAGTGGGAAAAACTATTACAATGCTTCAAATGCTTGTTTAACTTCCGCTTTTGGTAACGGGCCACTTAGGGCTCCACCACTGTGCATTAGCCGGGCAGCCTTGCCTTCGGGCTATGCCAGTGCCCCTAAGCCCTTCTGTAGGTCGACAGTACATATTCTCCCCGAGCATTGTGTCTTCTTTCGTCTTCAGAGAAGTCTCAAGGGGCTGCGCTACCAATTCTTTACATATAATGTGACTACAGAGGCACAAAGTGTACCTACATGCAACGCATCGAAATGGTACATGTTCACCCAAAAAACCACAAAGTCTTGATAATAACCACAACCAATTTCTCCGAAGAATTTGGCATTTAGTCGAACAGCACCACAGGCCGCATGAACGTAGTGAAGTGGTCAGTGTGCCGTCAAAATTCAGACCGTAAACACAAAGGAGAAGGGTAGACGTGGGACGCCAAGGGGAAGAAGCATCCGGTGTTTATTTACGAAGTGTAAACAGAGACCGAAATAAGCCACCAAAAACACAGACACACTTACTAGAGGACCTTTCTGTTCCACTAAAGAACGAAATCGTAGACCAGGTTCGTTCCGCGACGTAACCATATTTACTTCCCAAACACGTATTGAGTTAAGTGGTGGGTAACGAAAACGGATCCCAAATTAGAAACGTTTACGGTGTAGTAAACATTACTACCAAAATTTCTAAATCCAGAACCGCTAAGACTTGGCACCCAAAGGGGATAATAGATGACTCCATTGTTCTGTACTAATTAAAAGCCTCAAAATATGCGTTCAATAGGAACCAACTACGCCATTGCCCAGTGACTGAAACACCCAGCTCCTATTACTACGACTTCTGCAATTCACCGGAAATAAGGGACGATCAATTCGCATGCAAGAACGAACTCTTATTTGTTTTGTTTATACAAGTGTAAATAAATTAATTAACAATCAGACTCACACCATTTCAAGGGACAATATACCGGTTAACACAAATAGGAAAGGATTGGCTGGAAAATTAACAATCATTAAGAAAAAGAAAAGAACTGAAAGATTCGTACAAAGTTTATCTACTGGGCCTTCTCGTGTAACTGAAATTTCTCCCTTTGCTTAAGTTCAAATTTGGCGATGACCCAATCACGAAGGTAGCCGGGCAGCAGTCCTAAACCAAAGACCATCAACTCGTGTGGCATGAAGCCGCAACATTGAGAGGCTACGCCGATCATACCCAGCGCCGAGTTGGCAAATAACTCGGGAGTGGGTTTGAAGAAATTAACTTTCTTTTCGCCCCTACTAGGCGTCCAAACGAAGCCTGGAGTGAGGGTGAGAAATCGAATCCGAGTGTCCAAAAGTCCCCTTGTTTCACCGGAAACAGAAGCAGAGAAGTTCTGCACAAATGACTTGCACGCGGCATAGAGGGATTTGTAGGGACGAGGGTAGATGGCCGATACGGAGGACATGTTGATAATGCAAGGCGGATGCTTGGGGTCTTTCTCATAGGACAATAGCATCTTCGGCATTGTAATTCGTGTCATACAGGCGGTGGATATAGCATTGCAGAAAATCATACGCTGGATAAATTCGGTGCTCAGAAATTCACAGGTAGCTATTGGACCCGCGCAAATCTGGGACATCCCGACGTTATTGATAAGACAGGCGACCGAGGAAAGGGCATCGATTTCGCGTTTCAGAGCCTCATAGAAATCACCCTAGCATTGAAAAATTCCAGGTGAAGAAATTAAAAAGCAAGATATAAGACACATATACGCACCGTACCTTTGTGAAGTCAGCAACAAAATACTTCGTCTGAACTTTTTGTTCGTGTTCAAGGTCCTGGGACACGTGGAGAAGTTTTTCGGCATTGCGACTGATAAGGAAAATATTGAGTCCATCACTGGCAAGTTCCTCTGCGAAGGCCCTGCCAATGCCGTCAGTCGAACCGGTTATGATGGCCCAATCGCCAGCGCGTCTGAGTTCATGCCGCTTCGAAAGTGCATGTTTAATAGGATCGAAATATCTTAATATGGTCCACGCAAAATAAAATAATTTAAATAGAACAAATCCCACAACACAAACAAGGACGAAACCAGCCATCCAGTCACAGGCCCAACTGGCAGGGCACACACACAAGTTCTGTAAGTAAGCAAGGTTGTGCAGTCTATTAAAATTAAAGAATGTCAAATAATCACTTCCCAGTAAAGGCACAAATATATTCAAGTATGTATAATAACATAATTACACCTTTGAATATCATGACTTACAACCTGCAAAACATATTGTTCTTATTAAACCTTGATTTATGATATACATGGTCAAAGGAGAAAGTCGTGGATGTGAGTAAGCAATTTTATTTGTTATTTATT
Organism: Echinococcus granulosus; assembly: GCF_000524195.1. Taxonomy (NCBI): domain Eukaryota; kingdom Metazoa; phylum Platyhelminthes; class Cestoda; order Cyclophyllidea; family Taeniidae; genus Echinococcus; species Echinococcus granulosus. The sequence continues at coordinate 510,747 of NW_020170393.1, read as the reverse complement.
TCTGTTGTTCTTTTCGAACAGATGCAGCTCGCATACGAAGACATCAATTGAGTTTGAAAGCAGGAGACTTTAAACACTTAATATCTGCATGTTTTTCAACACTCGAATTATTTTTGATCAGATGTTAATATAGCATTAATGCTAAAACTATCAAAAATAATTTTATGCCTTTTATCGATCTCACACTTTAAAACTCGCGTTCGTCTGCAGAACAATAAGGTTTAATTAAATTCTTATTAATCTTTAATACCATATTTGAAGGACGGGCTATAATATACGTGGCTAGAATAAAATTCCATACTGTTGTGGGCTGATATTCAGAAGTTTTGCAAAAAATAGACTTTATTGATGAATCAAAACAGCTCATGCCTAGACACCACAATTTACTGGGAAGGTTTCTGTAACCTACTGAGTTACATCATCTCTTTTAGGTACCGCTTTGTTCAATACACAAGGCGCTTCACGCCTAGCGTTGTGCGGTCGCATTGTCGGTTGCTTAATATAATCGGTGTTTTCAATGGCTTTATCACTCAATGAGCAGAAGCAATTACAATTGGACTCGCAACGTAAGCTGGCTCAAGCCAAAAGCCCGCTAGAAAAGTTGCGATACACATGTCTCTGTCGCGGTGCCAGTGGAATAAATGGAATCGGCCGGCAATTCCGTATAATAGATGACGATAACAACAAGTTGATTTCTAAGGAGGAATTCGTGAAGGTTTGCCATGACTTCAGAGTTGGCCTCACGAATGATGAAACTGATGGTCTTTTTGCTGAAATCGATCGAGATGGGTCTGGTTCAATCAATTTTGATGAATTCCTAGAAGCCTTGCGGGTACAATGTGGTTTTTATCTAATTTTTCAGCCGCCAATGTCGGAAAATCGCAAAAAAATAATAGAACTTGTTTTCAATAAGATGGATAAGACTGGCGATGGTGTAATCACGGCAAGTGTGCCTATTTGTGTTTTTCTTGTTGATCTTAAGCCAGCCCTATTAACTTGAATTTTTGCACAAACACCGTATCACATAATCTTGATCTGCAGTGTGCAAAGTTGATGTAGTAGCCTATTTTTTAGTAGGCAATTCAAACTGAATAACATTTTAACTTGTTGCATAAGCAGGTAAAGTGTAGCGTGACGTGCACCTTGATTTAATGTTATTTTCATTTAAAATGGTAGAATGTTGTAAGAAAAGTGAATTTACACTATAATCAAGAACTACATTTCAAGGCATCAGAACACCGACACCGTCTGTGTTAGAGTGTGTGCAGAGCACACGTTGGACGCTACGCTTTTGCTAGCCTGTCGAATAAATTCACCATTTCTGAGGTCTATTTTATTTAATTAAAGGCCGACGATCTGAGGGGCGTCTACAATGTTCGAAGCCATCCCAAGTATCTGAATGGCGAGTTGAGTGAAAAGGATGTCTTAAATGAATATTTGAAGACTTTCGAAAGCAGAGGTGAAAAGGATGGGAAGGTGGGTCAATCTTCTGGATCGTTTTTTGGCGTTTTTCATAATAAGTCGTCATACACTGGTTTTCCGTCGAATCCACGTTGTACCTTATGTCATTCATTCATTCCCATCATTTTTGTTCATTCAATTTCTATCTTGATTCGAATAACAATGCGACGTCTTACAATGTTTTTTTTTTAATTTGTCCTGTTAAAATGAAATTTATTCAAAATCGCGATGCTAGGAATTGGATGAATTGGGACTTCATGCATACATTTTCGTAAATATTGAGGTGATTGTGTTTCCTGAACGGCTACCAAATTAATGTCATTTTTCTAATAGACAAGGAAGTCGGGGCGAACTTTGGCTGTTTTGATGGGATGTTGATTTGCTGGGCCAAAAGTATGCTTTTTGAAGTCGCCAGCTTAGCTTTATGGGACTTCACTGCTCTTTTTTACGAATCGGATAGGCCTAGCATGATGTAACAGTGCTGTGGTGCTTTTGAAAGCACAATAGCGCCTCGCTGTTCTCGCAGCATTAGCTTGTTAAAATGTCTGCATTTCTACGGTCACGCCGTCCATTGCTTAGACTTGGTCTTCTAAGCAGATAACTCAGTTGCCGGGCCTGATTTTTTTAACGCCCTGCCTTGCAGATCCTTGGTGAGGTTGTAATTTTGAGGTCGAAATCACTGAGTAGGGGTCAACTCAGGGTTAGTTTACATGCTGTGAAGTAACCTGTTTTCACATGCTTGAAGGACTTTTCTAGGGCTAATACATGTATCTTCACCTTCCCCTGGAGGTATAACCACCTATCTATTTCCCATGCTTTTTTGTGTATGATCCTCCAGCATTCCACCAAATCAGGTAATTTTCCGTTAACAGTGTTGAAGAATCTTACTCTTTCAGTGTTCAAGGGTGTTTCTTGTTGTGCCTTTTTTTGCCTATTTATCCTTACTGCTTTCCGTGGATTTCATTCTTTTTCCCGCTTATTATAGGTGACTTGGCAAGAATTTTTAAACTATTACAGCGCGGTGAGCTCATCCATCGACGATGATGTCTACTTTGATCTGATGCTTCGTAACGCCTACAAACTATAGACCGTATCCTGATTTCCAACCGCTTTTTTTATCAGAATGCAACTAAGGTGTCTTTCTCCTTGTTTTGAGCTTCTGGCCTTTTGCTAATTGTGCCGTTAGAACTTTTGCTTCCTTATCGGGTCTGTCGAGAAATATAGCGTCATTTATCTGAAATTTTTTATCTTTATTATCAGCATTTAAAGAATACGATAACGTTGTTTAGACAGTTCAAGTTTACTACAAAATTGTTCTTACTTCCTACACAGTAAGAAGCTAGTAATAGATTCTTCAGAGTACTTGCTGAAGGAAGGATTAGGATGGGCAGCTCGTAGGGCGCTAGGATGAGCCCCTCTCCTCTTCGTGGCATCCTGTTTCGAGGATTTTATTTCATAACGGGGAGTTTGAGCACCTGCGGTTGGTACACTGATCTTATAATGGCTTTTTTAAAGTATGGATATCCTGTAGGGGTTTGGTGCCACGTTAACCCTGGTCTCTTTTTCCCAAAGAAACTATACTTTTGCAACTATAACAAGTTGGCTGAGCTGTGGTAATACACATCCTCTTGAGATCGGAGTTTCGTCCAGGTTTTGCGGGAGGTCTCGGAAGGTGCTTACGTAGGTTGAATCGTCAGTGCCTCACCACCTTTTTTACTTCGAGGCCTTAAGTGGTTAGAGTTTTTTAATTTCTCCGAGACTTTCCTGGGGACCGAAGAAGACAATACTCGAGCCCAATATGCATTAGGTACGTACAGATGAACTGGAGGGCCACCGCCATGGTTCGAGGATCATGCCACTCAGCGGAAATGCTGTCGCAGAGCCCCAAATCCCCACGAAACCAAAACAAAGAGGTGAACAATCAATCAGGGTATTATATATCCCCTCTCCTCTTTTGCGCATTGTCCCCGGCTCTTCTCTTGGCCAACCACCCGCATTGATCATCACAACATAATTGGTGCTCCGGTGAAAAACCCACCAGCCAACTGTGCCAGTCATTGAGTTTCCATACAACTGAGGAGATGTCTGACTGCATCGTCACTAATCCCTCTTGGCAATTCCAGTGGACCTGGAGTTCCGTTCTGTATCGGGACTGGAGTCCGGAACGGAGGAAAATGTGTTGGTCATCGCGCGTTTCCGTCGCTAGTCCTAGGAGCACTGGTCCAAAGGCAGAGGCATATAACAGGACGAGGTCTAAGATGGTTCTTTTTGGATATGGCTTAGCGTCCATCCTTTCCTGCTACTTGGTTCTCACTTTAGTGCTACCCAGCCATATGCATCTCATCGCTGTCTATCTAGTAGAGAGGTGGAGGAGGTATAGAGTATTCACTTAGCTGATATCTTCATTCAGGTACTGTAGGCAGCTCTGCAACGAGTTTTCCAGAAGGTTCACGACCAGTATCGCCTCAGTTGTTAATGGTGTTCCTGCAGACCATGAGACTGGGATAGTCGCCGAAGATAGACGTCATTTTCAGCTTTTCTGAAGGGGACCTTCACCGATTCTCCCATCTATGGCATGTGCCCTTCTGTCCCGCTAATATTTAATCACCCTGCAGTAGAAGGGAGGATATTTGCCCTTTAAGATGTGGCTAGCTTTCTGCTGTCACCAATGCAGCGCCCCAATACTTCCCTGAAGACGAAAGAAGAAGTAATACTTAGACAGAATATGTTTTGTCGACGCACAGAGGCCAGATCACTGAACGAAGAATCGATTGGAGCTGCACCGGTGATGATGTCGACAGTAAAGACGGCGACGACCGGCGTCTCTCGTCTGATATGGCTATTGCGCTCTCGTCTCCTTTCTCCTGCTGAACTGCAGCGGGCACCTCCGTAGTCGTACCAACGGTCGAAGTGCTGCCTTGGGTGACTGACGACAAATGGAGTGCGGCATTTTGGGGATCTTACGGCGTTCTGGGTGGCCCTCCAAGACTTTCCATTGTGAATGGCAAGAGTGTATAGGAAAAGCCCTCATTGATGTTTACAACTTCGGCAGGAGGTGAATTATCACAAACCAACTCCGAGGTGGTTCCCTAGAAGATTTAGGTCTTAGTTCCAGAAATCCAAAGATCTTTCAGGGCTGAAGGTTCCCTCAGTTGATTCATGGAAGAGTTCGGATAGATCGAAAGGACTTGGGAAAAGGTAGCATCTTCAAGGGTCAAAATCCGTCTTTCAAGGTCAACTGAGGTGCCAAGTTCTGCAGTGTTAGAATCAACAGCAGGGATGTTTGAGCTCATTTGCCCTAAGTGCCATTGAAACCAATAGAAGTTAACGAAACAATTAAAGCATTACAATTAAGACGACATTAATTGAGCAGTTCCTCAAATTTTGGGTTGTTAAACTCCTCCAATTAACAATGGCACCTAGACAAAAGATAGAACAAATTAAATAAAAAGTAGGAAATAATTACAAAAGGAGGATAAGGTAAAGCTGAAGTACTTCACTAACAAAGTTGGGGCATAGTCTAGACATGGTAGAAGGTAAAATCGGCAATTACTGCCTCGAAATGAATGCCGCATTGTCTAGTGAGCACGCTACTAACTTCTCACTGTAGTTTTGGCACCTTATTTGCAATTTGATTGTCATTACACAGGATGAACAGTGTAATCACGCCTAGTGTGAAGCTTGTCTGTTTACCTGAACTGCCACGTAGCACTAGACTTCATAGGAATCCATTCCTCACTGTGACTGGTGACACCGCCCTGACTAGCTGTCCCACTACACCATGCCACCATAATAAAGCTTTTGTTGACACATAGCAAGGTGTCACAAGAAATCCGAATTCGATGTAAGGCACCGTGAAGAGAAGCGCTTGTCTTTTTAAAGAACATGTGATTGAAGGTGGGACAGAAGTGGAACAAGTGTAATACGTTGGTTGTTTTTTCAACCCCCGGTTTTGGAGAGGGGCCACTTTGGGGCTTCGTCACGGTACCTTCGCCCGGTGGGCTGGCCTCTGAGCTATATCAGTAGCCTTCCAGTCCTTCTGTACGTCAACAACTTATACTCTACTCCAGCATTATGTCTTCTTTCGCCTTCAAGGAGGTCTCGGTTCGTTATATTGGTAGATCCGATTTTAAAGGACAACTGTCCAAATTTCTACTGGTGGTTGATATAACTCAGCGGGGCAGAAGAAGTGCATATTGCTGCAGAAGGGAGAATCGGTGAAGATCTCTAAACAGAAGGGCTGGAAATGACGTCCATCATTGGCAATTACCACGGTTCCGTGGCCTGTAGGAAAGCTATAGGTAGCCAAAGCGACACTAGCCATGAACCATCTGGATTAGTTCGTTACAGAGCTATCGACAAAACCTGAATGTAGATATCAACTAAATGAACAAGCTATACCCCTCCACCTCTCTTCTATCTGGAAAGAACCGAGATACATATATTCAGGTAGCACTAAAGTGAGAACTAATTGGCAAGGATGAATAGACTCAAAACCCTACCCCCACGGAACTGTTAAACCCCAACCCATCTTACATGACTCTCCTTGTGGGTCACTGTTCTTACTACAAACTATGGACACGCGTGATGGTTAGCATGATTTTCCCTCCCCGACTCCAGTTCCTACATAGGCCAAAACTCCAGATTCACTGGAATTGCCAATGGGGATCAGTGTCTTCTTAGCCACATGGAAATTCGACGACTGGCACAGTTGGCGCGTGAGTGCGATGTAATGGTCAACATGGGAAGTTGACCAAGGGGAGGACCGAAAAAAACGCGCAAAAGAGGAAAGAAGCTATGTAATGCGTTAATTGTGTTTTCGCCTCCCGGCTTTGATAAAGGGATCAATTTAAATCGCCTCCATTAAACCTTCGCCGCGTAGGCTGGCCTCCGGACCGTACCAGTAGCTCTTCATCTCTTCGGTACGTCGTCAGTACATGTACTTCTCGCCGATTATACCTTCCTTCACCTTCGGGGAAGTCTCGGGGCACTGCACATTTATGATAAACTACCTGATGAAAGGCAGATTTGGGCAAAATTATATCCAACTTCACGACTAGTGTGATTTTTAAAAAATTTGCATTTGCAGTGGAAAATCACAGGTTTTCAGCTCACACTGTATCACGGGGTCAGAAATATTCCGTGCAGTATACACCCTACGCTGCAATACTGAACCACCATAACTTATAGAGACTTGTGAAAGGCTATTATTTAAATGTCCATACACTTTATTGTGCTCCGCACTATATTCCTGTCATTTGAGACCCCACATAGTGTCGGTTGAATCTCCTGGGCGTGATTCGAGATTGTCTGCTTTATGAGCAAGGTCTGGCTAGATTACAGACGAAAGTATTCATTGTAAATGTTTAGCTGAAGGGCGGGCAATTACACTTGATAGACATCTTTTGGCACAGCTCAAGGATGTGCAAGGCAAATCCATTCTTTACAAAGGGAAAGGACTAGCCAGTCAATCGCAAAATCTCGATCCCCGAAACACTTTAGGGCTGGAAGGAGGTGGTAAATCAGCATTACCTCCCGTTTCCTCTAAGTTGTTCACCATAGGAGGGTTAGCACCTTTCCCTCCAGCTAGCCAACCAAATGCGAAACAGTGGGAAAGTGAGATAAATACGCAAAAGCTTGGCTTTGTTCTATTAATTATGTGTTTAGAGGAGCCTCATCACACATCATGGAAATGCATCGCTAATTTTAACAATTCAAACTTTGTTTGCTAGTGTAAAAAATTACCATTCGCTGCATTTGGTGGGTCGGTTTTTCTAAGGACAAGGCTTAAATCATCACCTGAGGTAAATGGTATTCTGATGTTCATTTTAGTCCTTTTTGGCGGTTCGGGACGATCGAGTTCACCGTGTGAGGCTGAAAAGAGATTTGTATTATGCCACACTTTGATAGCATCCTCCAGCGCCTCAGCGCTTGTTCCTCTGGACAACTTCACCCGTACTGCTTAACTTTAACATTCCACACCCACCTGAGACTTCTTTGAGGACTAAAAGCGAAAGCCCACCCGGCAAAGGTACAATTGTTTCCATGATCGAGAGTTAAGCAAATAATTATTGTAATTCTACCGCTTAATCTCTAATTTGATAAAGTTATAGTAGAGGCGAATCCGCGTCGAGGGAAGACAATTGAGAGAGGGAGTAATGAAAAGACATCCACTACAAGCTCTGTCGGATGTTTAACGGTCTTACGTGATTATTCCAGGGAATAATCTCGGTTACAATGATTGGAGCAAAAGTGATGCAAATCTACTTTTAGAAATGGTGGAAGCAACCCTGATAAATGATTAGATGGCATCGAACTAAGGAAGTGAGGTCTGATTGACAAGGAAATTGTCGAAGAAACTGAAATTGTGCTTGGACTGACAACGTTAAATCGTCTAGCATTCTAACCTGCTTCCCGGATAAAGTACGCATTTCAGTTATAACTTGTACTGTGCTACTTTATTTGTTTGACTTCTCGTTTTAGTCACGCGGGCACTGAAGAGCAAATCCACTGTACTTCTTCCCATCGGCATGGCATCCGAGCCAAACTGGTAGCCCTCAGTCCTTCTGTATGTTAGCAGTACATAATCACCCCTAACATTATGTATTACTTCGTTGGCAGGGAAGTCTCAGTGGGCTACAATAATTCAAAATCGCAGATCTCGAGAGGTGCATCTAGTCTAAGACGCATTAATCGCATAACATGGAGTAGCATTTGTTCCTCTCTCTGACATTAATCTTGCGGAATCATTTTTTAGTGGAGGAACTTCTTGGAAAGGCGTGAAGTGCAAGGAATTGGTGGTATTAACCATAAATACTTAGATGAATCGAAGGTTTTTTCCCAGCACGCTGCTTATATAAACGCGACCTCTGTTGGCAATAATGGATCAGCTTCTTTAAGTGACAGCTCTGAGGATAATCCTGAAAGCATGATTTGGATTCGGTAAAGTGTTGCTGTTTGCTCAAAGTTTACATCCTCTTCCAGAATGATTCAGTCCATATATTTGGTTGCATAAGAATTACTCTGAGCTGTTAGAATTGGCAGGTTCCTGCCCATCTCCACTATTCCAAAGATACTAAGCAATAAAATATGCAGTTGAAGCCTTTTTAGTGAATTAAAACTAATTTAATACGAAGGGGATAAGTGGGCGCTTCTCACGCACGCAGGATTTTCGATAATTAAAGGAAAAATGAACCCTTGAAAACGCAGTATCACATATTCATTCTAATTTTATGTGCGCATCTAGGCAAGGTTAAAGTTAGACGTGCTTTTTTGCCCAAATTTTGGGTTCTGTTTTAAAAGCATAACTTTGCCTTTATTTTGTACTTTAGATGCCCCGAAAAACGCACGAATTGTGAATCGATGCGTCAGCAATTAAAAAATGAGGGCATGACGATCTGTGTTTTTGGTTAAATGCTTTAGTCTAAAAACTTTAAGGTTATTTTATTTTATCGCACGACAAATGTACTCACTAACCTTGAACACCCACTCAAGTTTCAAATTAGTAAAACGCGCGAGGTATATTCCTATCAGAAGTGAGTATGGTCCGCGATTTGCGATGCAGATTTGTAGTAGCGTTTTAATAAGATCTTATTTGTAACCAATATTGCTGCGAAAACTATATTTTTAGTTGGTTTTTACTAATTTTGAGTTGGGGCTATTCAACTAAATGATTTGTGGGACGATGAACAAAGGCAGTCTTATTGAAATGCTCCCTGTCGCAAGCATTTTTTTTCCCGCTTTACTGAACTTCTGGGCCTTTACATATATTTTTTGCAATAATGCTACCGGAAGCTCTCCTATAGGGACGCATAATGTTCATCCGCCTTTTGAACCAAATGTCTTTTTGTTAACTGTCATGCCTTTCGTTGAAATAGTTACAACTGGACATTCTGCAATTCTGCCCACTTTAATCCTTTTAATTTTTTGTTGTCCAAGATACTTCCCCTGACCTGTCGTTAGGAAGTCTTTTTGTCTAAAATGTCACTATGTTGAAATTACTGTGTCATTAAATTTAAACCACTGTCAGTCTGATGTTCTTACAAACAGTTCGTCTTTTTATTCCTATGTTTAACTTTTTTCTACATTAGCAAGCCTTGGACACTCAATTTTGACCACTTAACGCGTCTCATATCTGTTTTCGTAGATTTTAAAACCAAATCCAATCTGTGAAAATTCCTTTTATTATGCAAGAGAGTTTTGGGAAGTATAATTTTTTGCAATTTTTGTTAAAACTTTAATGGGTAATGTCTTATGAAACGGATACGAATTTGGTTGGTCCTAATAATAATATATTCGAAAAAACAACAATTCTTGGTTTTTCTTTAGCAGAATTCCATCTTTTACACGCGGAAATAATGCTAGAATCTGATTCCTCCGATTTTTATTTGGTTCCGCATTTAGAATAAATGTAACCGTGTCTGTTTCAGGTAGTGTGGTAGTTTTGGTTATTCCCATCGGTATTCGTCATCGCGTTTCCATTTAGAGATCGTGATATAACTAGCAACAAAATCTGACTCCAATGGTAATTTTTGGGCCTACAACGTAATAGGTGTGGAGGGCTCACATCTTTTGCACTTGAGTACCAAAGTCTGATTGAATCCTGTCATGCATTAAAGTTAACAGTTTTATTTCAATAATTGTTGACGCTTTGGGGCAGAAGATCATTAAAAATAATCCTAACATGCTTCACTTAACTGAAGTTTGTTATTCAAAACGAGCCCTTTATCCACGTTTACAATCAAATTACTTTGTGGCTTAAGATTAGCATTGCAAATAGCAAAAGAACCATCGGTTTTTTGTGCGTGTTTAGGTTTAAATCATACACCATACTCTTCCACAGTTTCGAAAGGCAATGGAGTTGATTTCCCGGTTTACCTATATTTTTTCACCATCAGATGTCCACGGATTTAGAGGCTCAGAGAACGCAGGGACCCGAGTCGAGTGTAGCCGTTCTGCCGGATTTTGATGTCCCTCATGGTCTGCGATTCCTCCTAAGAACCACTCAAATTCGCGTCTACCGTGTACCCATTGAGGGCGAAAGTAAGTCTTTTCTCATTTGCCACATTTTTGTCACTTTTACAATGCATGGTGACTTTATCCTATTAACCTGCACCACGCACTTAAATGGGGCTGTTAATGTGCCCATAGGTATTGTTCTTTCCGGATAGCCTAGGCCATTTATAAAAAGTCCTGAGGCCAGTGAATATAATTTGTCTTAAATAAGCCCCGACTGTTCATTGCTTCCTTAAAGCACAGTCTTTAAACCTCTTTGTCTGATGACAGGTTTGACAAGCCTGTTTTCTATCCATTGATTTTACATTCCTCTTTATCTTCTTATCACTTCATTAATGTCATATTTTGATGCGATTTTGTCGTCTGTTGGTAAACACATTGATAATACCTTGTATTCGACCATGAAAATTGTTTTACATAGAAGAAAGTTGCTTTTGTAAAGTTTGCACCAGGTGAGTCGTCACGAAAGCAATTCATGTATTTTATGGATGTGGGATTAGTGTTAGACCAGATCAGATAAGTTTAGCAATAAAATCCCTCGGGAATTAGGTAATACAAAGCATCTAGCTTGGCAATTTGCTTTTATAAAACGGTGCACTGTTTAAGCAAACTTGAATATCAATAGAATCAAAGTGTCGCCTTCGTAAAAGGCCACTGGCGTTGCGTTGGACCCAGAGCGCCACTATCTCTACCATGTGAACAATTTAGCTACCTCGCCTTGTTTACATTTAGTCCTGTGTCCATTGGGTGAACCATCTCTTGCCTCCATCACGCTTTCAGTGGCTTACGCGGGGTTATGCTTGTTTTACGCAACTCTTTCCATTATTTTTAATGTTTTACTAATTTTCTTGGATGTAGTACTTATGGGTACTTGTGAGCGTGTTAATCTCTCCCCTATGTAACATTAATTTCCGGCCTGTGGTTCTTATCCCATGGAGAAATTACCTATACTTTCTATCAGCAAGTTAGATTGTATTTCCTATTGTTGGTATGATTCCAGTGTCTTTAATGCAGCGATTCAATTTTTCTCATTGAACAGCTCTGTAAAGATCAGGGATCACCGATTCGACAGCCACTTTAGCTCGTCCCTGAACGAAACCGGTGTCTGAAGGACTTTTGTGGTGCCCGATGCCAAGATACGCATTACGGTTTCTATCGCAGTTCTTTCTACCGATCTTGCCTACTTCCAAAAGCGAGCCTCTACCACAAACAGAGGTGCGAATGTGAGACCTTCTCAGTGCATTTGAAAGACTTCCACACGAGTCTCTTATCGGTACTACGCTCTTATATGAGACCCTTTTGATCTGCAGCTAGTGATGACCAGTGAAATTTACCCATTCCAAGATGAGGGGCGCTACTTTGTGACGGGAATTGGTGGTTTTTGCATTTCTACATTTCCTGATCAAAATTGGAATTTTTCCAAGTTTATGTGAGGGTGTTTGAATAAATAAGTTCATCCATTTACTGTGGAGAGGTAAACAACGAAAGCCACTGATGCCAAAGCTTGCGGTAATTTTGACCGAGGATGCGATTGAAACAAGTTTATTAGCAAGGCTGTTCACTAAACGCACTAAGTACTTGAAATTTTGAAATTCTAATCTGTTATACGATTCAGCTGAAGTGAGAGACTCACTAAGGCTCAAGAGGCGGCAGATCACTTAATAGTCCTCAGGAAGCCTCTGATGGATGGCGCCAGAAGTTGTTATTAGACTTCAGCAAATCTTCGATTTTGTACCCTGTCAGATCCTTTTCTAACCATTTTTCTTTCGTTTGGCTCATTTTTTTCTCTTTTCTGATACTGTCGTGCTTCTCTGTCGTGACAATTTACGCATTGGGGACTATGTCAAATCTTGCTGCTTTTGCGTCACGCAGTTCAAGCAATCCGACCATCTTCTAGAGCAGACCTCCCACACGGCTCATCCGTAATCAGGATTAGAAAAATTATCAAATTGCTAAGCCTCACTTCGTTGGTGTTTTGAGGTGCCTATGTTACTGCTACAATCCCATGACAGCCAATGACAAATTCTTAAGGTGTTTATGGTCTCATAAATAAAATGATGCTAAAAAACGATACGCCGAAAGGTGGAGAAATCCAGGCCAGTTAAAGCTAAATGCTGAAGGCTTTAACACTCAAACTGGCACTCTAAGGAAATCAAACGTGTTCCATTCGGTAACTTGATGGTATGAACAGAAACAAGTCTTCTCCTCATTCACTCTATTCTTCTCCTCTCCCGTAAAGGACTCGATAGGTAATCGCAAACTACAATGCATTTAAAGTGGTGGCAATGCACTTTCATAATATATGGAGATAAAGGCATCAATTCTCGAATTGAACCTCACTGAACTACCAACAATACATTCTGCGGCACATCAGCCCATTCTCCGCGCATGTCGATCCCTTCACTCTCCTCTCTTCCCCTCTTTTTTTGTAGATAAATGCTGTTCAGCGTTTCCACGGAAGTTCTATGTGGCGGATGGTGAGGGCAACCCAATCCTCGAGGGGGTGGAGTCGAGCAGTTGGTGCGCTCGTCTCTGCGCTGAGAGTTCACATGCCTTTGAGGTCGACTTTCGCGATGCCGATGGGGCCACCGTGCTCTCCATGGAGAAGACCGCCGGCTGCTCTGCTTTCTACTGTTGCAATGCACCCGTAAGCCCATTTTTGAGTCAGAAGGGGTAATCTTTCACTTCCCGGTCTAGCAGTTCTGACTTTTAGTTGTTGTTAAAAAATTGTGCTTATAGACTGCGGAAGTGCCAAAAGACTGGATTTAAATTTTATATGGAAGAAAATATAATACTCGGGCAGAATATGTATTGTCGACTTATAGAAGGGCAGGCGAGGGCTGCTGGCATACTCCAGAGGCACTCCCCTTGGTCACCCTCCAGCGTTAGCCATCACAACTTAATCGTTGCTGCAAGAAACACCCACTAGCCAACCCCCCCAATCATCGAATGTCCGCAGACAGCTCCGTGCCGAGCTTTTCCAGATGGTTCACGGCTAGTATCACTTTTAGATGTTAATGGCATTCCTGCAGAAGATGGCACTGAGGTAGTTGCCGAAAATTGACGTCATTTTCAACCCTTCTGTTAAGGGTCGTCACCCATTCTCCCATCCGTGGCAATATGCACTTCTTCCACTCTACTAAGGTTTATTACCCAGCAGTAGAAATGAGGATAGATGTCCTTTAAGATCGGATTTGCCGTCCGCTGCCACCAGCGTAGCACTCCGAGACTTCTCTGAAGGCTAGGGAAGAGATTAAGCTCGGGCAAAATGTGCTGACGACGTAGAGAATGGCTTGGGTGTGGCCTGAAGGCCAGCCCACTCGGCGAAGGCACAATGAAGGTGCAGTTAAGTGACCGGCCCCTTTACCGAAACCCAAATTTAAACAAGCAGCCAACACATTATATTATTGTACACGCATTTGTGGAAGTGAATTATTGAGATAGAGGTGCACCTTTTAATGAACCAAATGTTGCCCTGACAAACTAATCCAAATGCGATATTTCATTGAATTGTTTTGAGGGCGTTTCGCCTGTGGCTGTTCTTACTGAGGCAATACCATGCGGTTTTATTGAATCCACAAGGGCACCTCTTTCGCATCATCAAGTGAGAGTTTTGAAATGCTTTCAGCTCTGGAACTCTGTTTTGATGTTCTTTCGGGTTGCGCACATTCGGCACGTGGAGCACTCGTGATTTTTTTTCCCCTATCTCCAACACCAGTTGATGTGAGGCAGCATCCCCTTCACCGAGATTGAGGAGCTGGGAGGTCACCTAACATCACTACGTCGCCTTTTTATCTGCCATGTCTGCTCTTAAGCACTTTCTCCGATCAAAAACCATTGCAAAGTGTGCTTTCCCTTAACATTCTCGACAAGCTAATGAATGATATGACGGAATGAAATTGTCTCAGTAACAACACTGTGAGCCCCAAATCGACGCCCCCTCAAGGCAGTCGGAGAGCTTTTTCTTTCACTGGTGTGAGTATCGAGAGCGCCTTTCAACTAATGACTCCCAATTTCATTGCAACATATCTTTCTTAAGCCTTACCTTCTGGGTCCCAAAAAACGGATTTTTTAATCCGACGACGACGGTTTGACACCAAGCTTTACAAGATTCAAATAAACCATATACATTTTGCTTAGATCGCCTCTTTGTCTGAGATGCATGTCCCCCCGCTACCCCTGCGTTTGGATCTTCAATCTCCCCATAAAATTGAGCGGTTTAATAAGAAATTACTAGCTAGTAGATTACCCCAAACCATTCATTTGCCTCAAGTTTTCTCCAAAGAAGTTTTATTTCTTGCCTTGCCTCCGTAACCTTGTATCGCTCATTAAAATGCGTCTTCCGTCACGCCCACAACCGAAGGGAGTCCGCATCTTCCACCAACCTGACGCCACAGAATTCCGATAGGAACATTCCAGCCCCTATAGGATCGCAAATGGATGGCTTCGAATCCCCCCTAGTGGTCACAGGTCCTTTGTACCATGTCAACCATCAATCACTGTCACGAAGCTCGCGCTCTTTTAATAGAAGATATTTATAAATCTTAAAGTAATAATTTCATCTTTATAGATCCCCGAAATGCATTACTTTTTCCAACCTTTCACTCACTTCCTCCACTGAAAATGCCGTCATTTGAATACATTAATTCGTTTTGTTTAATTAGATACAACTTTTATGGAGTTTACGAACCCTTTCTGAGATAGTCCTTGAGACACCTCTCTAAAAAAGTATCAGTATATAATAATTTATTTCGCGGTAGCCATCTACGGTTTGGCTGTGTTCGATGCGCCAGGCAGTGTTATTGCTGAAGAGGAAACAATTAAACAAACTGTATTGTAGCCAGCATTCTTCGCCCTGGATGTACCTAGACAGACCACAATTATGACTGTCCAAATATTTCTCCTACTACTTCGTGTATTTGACTTCTTTCCCCTGCATGAAACTGCGATTCTCTTCGCGGCATTGCTATCTACGTCCACCCGTTTTTTTTAACCACTGAATAAAGACATGGCAGGAATTCTACAACGTGAGCTACATGTACTCCATTTGCGGTCTTAAGATGGAAGCATTAGAGCGACATTTAAAGAATTGAACAGTCGAAACACTTTTTTAAACGCTCCTTACCTTTTTTGGCTTCCAATTATGACCAATCTACCTTAGAAGGAGTGAGAGATTGCTAGCACTGCCTGTGACGTGGTGGCCAAACCGCAGGAGTCTCCTGAAAGACCCTGAAATGTAGTTAGGCTGCAAGAGTGCCTCAACTCAGGCAGTGTGCGTAGAAAAAATTGCTTCTCGCTCTCTCTTGCAGGCCATCTCCGTTGTGTCAGGAAGTGACAATTATGGCACTGTTCTGCAGTCTGGCATTCTTCCCCGTACTCGGCTTACGCTGCTGGATGGGATTGAAAGACCGCAGCTCCGACTGCTGGGTCCCTGCGCCCGACAAAGTCGCTACATTGACGGCATCTTCAAAGTTAGTTCTCTCCCTAATATAGATTGGTTTATTTCATTGTCGTACCACAACAGCAGTGGTAGTGGTGTGAGGGTTGGATTTCATTTTTTCCGAATGCGTTTTAATCCACGAGGACGCATTAGTGTAAATGTGAAGGCGAAAGCGCACATTTGATTTTAACATCGAAATGGTGCCTATTTACGATGGTTTTTTTCTTCGGACGCATCGTACATGTAAGAGAGGATAGGCGCACAGGATGGCTCTCTGTTCCCTTGTAGTTGAAGTGCTTCTCAGAACGCGGCTCCCTTGGACGACTGACAGTGCAGCATTTCGCGGGAATGGACAGCTACCAGATCTACTTTCCCGTCGACCTTGACCTCCGCATGAAATGTCTGCTCATTGCCTCTGCTGTCCTCCTGGTGGGTCCTCTATTGCCCTCATCCAATTTCCAAACGTGTGACTGGTCCTGAAGATGTGGATTTCATTTATGACGTAGAAATTAGGTGTAGACCAAAGTAATTGTGGCGGGGAATACCAAAGCGGGGGGGGGGGGGAAGGTAAATGCTTCTTTGGACGAAATCGGCTATGACTGAAACATTCCTCTACTGGAGAGGGCTTTAACTCACTCTAGGGAAGTGATGCATTGCATCTCCAGTTTCATGCATCTCTCATTAGAGTCCTTGGCTTAACCCAATTTCACTCTCTTTAAGTAAAGCTTCAGCTGTCACGCATTTCGCTTGTTAAGCGATAAAGTGGGTCGTGTTTCACATTCCGCGCATGTTTTATAGCCATTAGTCCAAATTCCGGTTTCGAGTTACTCATTTTCGCTGTCTCCGTTTTGGCCTGACGTATACGAGGGGAGGCTACCACCGTCATCGTTTCCTTCCTAGTGTCTTCTAATTGGCGTCAAGTTCTGGTGCACAACTTTTCTCTGCTTGATTAAGGAGCCAAAGAATTTCACATTTACAAGCAATCAAAACTATCATTTTATTCGTAAAAGAGGGAAGTTCGTGATAAGCGGAATGGTGTTAGATGTGGATGAAAGTCTTCCAAGGTGTGGCTGTAGCGCTCTGCGACTTTCCTAACGGCAAAAGAAGACACAGTACTCGGACAGAATGTGTATTACCAGCCTATAAAAGAGCTTGGGGCTACTGGCATGGCCCCGAGGTCAGGCCGCCCGGCTGAGGTGCAATGACGGAGCCCAGTTTTCAATGTATCAACTTCGCTGTTATTTGCTATGCTCAGTTAGTCTACTCAAATAATAAAGCCATTTTTTAAAATTATTTTAGAAGCTTCTCATAAATCAACTTTTTTACTTTACCATCAAAGAAGATAATTAGTCTGTTGTCAAGATGCTGCAGATTCATGTATCCCCGTGTGATCTGTGAGACTTATGGCACCGACTACTGAGGAAATGTCCCACCTATTCTGCAAATATCCCTATTTGACAGAAATGCCTCTTTTAATTGGAAATTACGGAACTTTGTGACGTTGGCTTGACTTATATGCCTGATGCTTGTAGCTTGACGGATTGTTGTTTCCATGGCATCTCAATACCAACGAATTAACCCACTCAGTTAGTACTCGTCCCTTTACCTGTATCATCCTGAAAATATTTTTTTCTATTAATTACGGGTGTGTGATTGTTCTATACAAGTGTGGTAGTCCTATTTCCCGTATCGTAGCACAGCGATTGGTGCAGCTCAAGGTCATTGAAGGTGCAGACCGCCAGGTGGTGGTGGTAGGAGGGAGGGAAGGACCTTCACAAATTACAAGCTGCAAGCGTGTTCTCATGCATACATGCATAGCCGCCTGGCCACTTAACCACTCACCCGCCTGTCAGTTCTTGCCTGTCTGCCCGCCTTCCCGTCGGTGGAGAGCAGCGCTTCTGCGACAAAAAATCGATGCACCGCGGTGATGCAGCCACTGGTGCAGCGTAACAAAGCAGCGGAACGTGCTCACTACTGCCTTTGCGTTTTGCTCTATCCCATGTTCCAAAATGCCAGTGAGGGAGGAGGGGAGACGATCGCTGTAGTGATTACTCGACGCGATAAAAGCAGCAAAGCTTTGGCCCACCCTAGTTTGGCCTACCCTAGACAGTAGAATGTCAAGGACAATCGCACAGCATAGTTTTTCTATTCCGTGGTAAAATTGAAACTTCTGATCAATAGCTGAGCTCAGACAATATATTAAAGTAGCGCTTTCTTACTTCTATTATTACTCCATCAATGCAATACGTCGGCAAAATATCCTTCCTTCCACTACACTCCATACCCTTCACTACACAGCCTGTTTTCGCCTTTAGGATTGTATTTTTGCCTAAATAAACGACTTCGGTCGTAGTGGATCGCTCTGACACTACGATGTGGCGTCCGCCTGCCTCCGAGTCAAGTCCATCACACAGTGGGTTGGGTGCCTTCGCACCTCCCCAATCACCGGTTCCTCTCATCCTTTAATTGTACCGCTTTGTTTTGCTATCCCGCACCAAATTAACGCACCTCTTTGTCCATCCGTTAAAAACATCACTGTTTTGTCCTCTAATAGGCTAATTATTTTTAAGCATATCTTTCTTTTGTGTGGAATTAGCCATATTGGGGGGTTTGGGGAGTACATTACACCCGTAATTATATTTTTCCCAATGTAAGGGTTCAATTTCTATGATGCAACAGTTGCTGGAGGTGAATGCGAATAATAAGTTTCACTACCTCATCTTTTCTACTGTCGCCTGATTCGACTCCTTCAATCTTGTAATTGGATTTTATCACTATTATGGCGTGCCGGGTTTTTAAATGTCATCATTGCAGATTTCGTAATCGCTAACGGCAAAAATGCTATCTTTAGGTGCACCGAAGTAGGCTTTGCACACCCTACCGACTACTTATTTACGGTGGCGCTAAGGGAGGAGTTGTGGGACTTGATTGCCTGGGTAAAAGGAGTGTGTGCTTCCTTGGATCAATCAGGCATCACGCAGTGGCACGCTGCGTGGTCTGCGATCTACTCTGACATCCTACAAATGCTTGAGTGAGGTACTTCCATGTGCTATAAGGGCGGAGAATTGAGAGTGTGCATTGTTCTTGAAGTATAATCGCAAAAAAATCGGCAAAGCTCCATTAGTGAGTTTTCTTACCCTCAGAGCTAACATAGCACCATTGGGGTGAGCAAAAATGTCGGTAAAAAAAACCTGTTCTTGCACGTACGCTATAATCTTTGCTTTAATAACAGTGACTTATTTAGTGGTCTTGATAGTTTAATTATTATGTTTTAACTTTTAAAG
>NW_020170393.1:489596-491447 GCF_000524195.1 Echinococcus granulosus | reverse complement strand
TGCCGCTTCACTTTTTACAAAATCTTTCTGTGAGTCCCTAACTGATACCACTTTGAAACACCCTCTGATACTCATTATAGGAGATATGCATCCTTACTGTCCGTGATGCTACCAAAGTGGGATGTGCGTGGACTTGAAGTGAATCACTGTGGCACCTCCCAATTGAGGTGAACGGCTCAGTCAGCACTATATGTCCCATTTTTATCTGCACAGAAACAGACTCCTTAAAGTAGAGTTTATTTTCAGTCCTACACTCAAATTAGCCAAGATGCAACATGGAAAATCACTTTCTTTGTGATACTGACACACAATCACATGGTAGTGCCATTTGAAGCCTAATAGTTGGAAGTGATATGGCTGGGATCAAAGGTTCAGGTAAAGATCGCCATTTTTTTGGCATTGCGTCACTGAAACAGCATTAAAAGTGCGAAAAAAAGGCTGATTCACTTTTAAATTTTGTGAGGATGCTTGGGTTTAGGTAGAAAATTCGTCCAATCTACCTTTGCTATGAAACCCGTGAGACACCACATACCTACTTGTCCGATGTAATGATTGTACGAAGGAATATCATGGTCCCTACTTCTAAGCCATACCTTCAACTAAGACAAACTGATTTTACCACCATTTTTTGGCTTGATGATTTCTAGATTATTCATTATTTCCATAAGATGGTAAGGATAATCATATGGAATGGGCGGTAGAAGGAGGGAGATTAAAAATTTGTACTCAACAAATTTGGGATTGCATGAGAGGCAATTGAAGACGAGTCATTGTTGACGTCTTGAACACACACATGCGGTGTCGCATTGACTAACTACACACCTCCTCACGTCACACCTTTCTCCTTGCTTCACTCCCAGGCGATCTTTGGGGGCATTAGAGACTGCACATCGACCGCGATTCGCTTTGAGTAAGAGCCTTCACCGCTTCTTGATTCAATTGCTGGGACACTCATTCAAATTACAGAAGTTCTAAAGAATCTTCCTAACCGTGTAACACACGAATGTTGAAATTTCACATTTTGAACGGATAAGTGAGCCTTTCTGCCAATATCACTGATTCGGAGAGATACGCGCCTCCACTCTGTTGAAGTAAATATCGACAGGATCGTGGTTCGTGCTCAAGAGGTTGAACATTTTGTCAAGGCATTTCATTCCTCGTTGTTTGTCTCTCTAGCTTACCATCATGGCGTTCATTGTACAATGGGTAAAGTGCTTTGGTTGAACCGAGGCATTCTTAATACATGCGATACTACTGTCATTGGCACTAAAGTAGTATTTCGCCTGGTTCAGAACTAATAGACGTGATCGACTTAATGCTTGTTTGATTACCGTCCATAAGCGTGGCTTTGGCATGGGTTATTTCATGCTCAGTTACTTCAGATAGTAAGAAAACGAAAAGGATATTTGAGTAATTTTGAGGACCGAAAAGGCATTCCTCTTCCCTTCCCTCCTCCTCATTCTGGACTGCTGCAATGACTAGTCCTGTGCGATTGAAAGGAGTCGCGGTGGGTACTGATTCTGACCTATCCGCGATACGCACAGTTGTAATGATCCCTCTGCATGATTGACGTTTGATACACTGGGGTCGTTTAGATGAACACGCTCTCTACCAGCGTCATGCGCGTGTGACGTGTTCGTTTGTCAGCCTACTGGTTGCGCAAATTCGTGTTGTCTACAGATTAACTATTTTCTGAAATAAGGCTAATTATAGGCTACCCTTAGTCTAATTATAATTGGAGCCTTTATTTGTTAAGCAGTAGTTGAATTGTTAAAAATGAAGGACAATTGGGGCCGCACTCGAACAATAAATCAGCCCTTGATTTTGCGGCAAGTCAATCCATTTTATCAG
>NW_020170393.1:488282-489496 GCF_000524195.1 Echinococcus granulosus | reverse complement strand
TTTTGTTCAACTTTCATTCCCATGTTGTTTATAAGAAACCAAACACGCTTTCACAAATCCTTTATTTGCATTAATTATTGTCTCCAAGAGCGACAAATTTACAAGCCACATGCTCACAATACCTTTTGCATAACACTTAGAAAATTGAGTCGATGGAAGTCAGACGCACGTGCAATGAGTACCAGAGTGTCAAAACATCCTGGTCAGCCACCCACATCACATGCCATCATAGTCGGCAATAACAACAAATTCCATATCTTGACACTCGAAGACAATCGTGCTTTCGCTATTTCGCTAAAATTTGATTGTCTTACACTAACTTGTCTAGCTGACTAACCCGACAAACGGTCTACTCACGTGGTGACTCATGACCCCTCAAAGGTCAATAACATGACCTCCACCTCATTTGTGACCATTCCATCAGCCTTCCCTTGTGCTCCATGCCAGCCCTGCCTTCACAGAGTGAAGTCAAACACTCTGATGAAGAACACCATCACACTGCCCATACACAGCCGCCAAAAACGCCGAGGCCAAATAGGTGGGAAGTACAAGGGAGTGCAAAAGCCTTTCGAAATCATTTCGCAATATCAAATGGTGGAGGAGTGGCAGACCACACTCTTCGACAGTGAATGTGGCACATGAGTTCCTTCCCTCGCAGGGAGTGCACCGTTCTCCAAAGGCTGCATAGATAAGCAATGTTCCCAAACTTGTGCAAGTCTATCACAAAACCGACCACTCATTCCGTCACAAACACGGCCAATAGAGATCTTGAGCTGATTCCACCTTATTGGTTAATTGCCTCAAGTCGGTGGTTGGTGCAGAGCGGCACCATCTTACCTACAGGCAAGAACTCCACTTAAGATGTCAATTTGGCTGTTAACAAGCCGAGATTGCGCTGTACTATTTCGCTTACCCATTAGGGGTCAAAAATGTTTGGATTGAGAAGCGCATGTACGCATGAGATTGTAAGGGCTAATGTAATGAACGATTTGAGCGGAGGCACAGAGATCGAAGAGTTGTTTCCATGTGCAGTGAATTGCACGACCTCGTCAACTCCTGCAGTTCGTGCATGTGCCTTCGGGGTAGGGCCTTCTGGCCATACCCATTGCCTCCCATCCCTTCGGGGTGTCAGAATTGTCCAGCCAACTGAATGGCATGTGTACTTCACCATAAAAGGCCGATTTTCGTGTTTAGAAAACAATTTGGAATTATTG
>NW_020170393.1:478090-488182 GCF_000524195.1 Echinococcus granulosus | reverse complement strand
ATTTTAAGGTGTTAATGTTTAGAAAGAATGTTAAAAGCATCCTACAGCTTATTTTTCGCAGCTGTCATTGAAACAAAGTGGAGGTAAATGTGCATGTTTAATTTTTCCCTGTAAAGTTAGGACTTGCATGGAGCACAAGGGAAGGCTGTTGGAATGACCATTAATCAGGTGGAGGTCGCGTGATTGACCTCCAAGGGGTCACGAGTCACTACGTAAGTAGACAGCTACTCGGTTACTCAGACAAGTTTGTGCAAGACAATCACATTTCTGCAAAATTGCGCAAGCACGATTACCTTTGGGTGTCTTGAAATGCATTTTGTCGTTCGTGCCAACTTTGATGACATGTTGTGCGGGTGGCTGACTAAGGTGTTTTGACACTCTAGCTTCCATCGAGGCAATTTTCTAAGTTTTCTCTTGCAAAAAGGAAGCAGTTACAGCATTGTGAGTACTTTGTTGATGCACTTACCACTTTTTGAGACTATAATTAGTAGATCATTGTGTAATAAAAAAAAATTTTAATTTTTTTGAACAAATAGAACCTGAAATGGCATCAAAGGGCTGTTCCATTTTTTTATGAAATGCTTTTGTGGGCTTGGGACAATTCATAACATTTGTTATAGAGGAAATACAGCCCTACTGACCATAACGCTGTTGAAGTGGGCTGTATGCGGGCCCGAGGTAACTCACTCAGGCAGCTTCCAATGGAGGCGAACGGTTCGGCCAACACTAAGCAATCTATTTTAATTTACACAAGCGCGTACTCCCTGGAGTGGAGGGCGTCTTAATTTCTGAACTTAAATTATTCGGAATGCAACATGGCAATACATTTTTGTTGTCATGCTACCGTATAACTACATGATGGTTTTTCGAGGATTAAGAGATTAAAGTGAGTAATTAGCTAAAACTAGATCATCAATGGACATGCGCAAAGGTTTTTTATTTATGGTTTATAAGTTCACATAAGTTCAGGCATGTGTTCGACTACTCTAGTCTGGCTATGAAATCAGCAACATCATGATCCTTTTTGCAAGTTGAGCCAATCGTACGAGTTGATGTTGTGATCGGGCACGAAAGATGAATTCGAATGTTTACTTTTATGCAATTTCCTCCCACTGGGATAAAGCCAATGTCCTTGTAGGATGTGAACTAAACAAATTTATGTCTGTTGATTTTAAGATGATCGGTGGCCTCCATAGAATGCCGAGGTGTTTCATACAGAATGGGAGACATTTGGTGAGGTTAGAAAAATCTCTTTAACTTGTTTAGGGCTTAATATATGGGAATTGAGGAGGAGTGTTTTGACGCCTAGAGCACACCTACACCCACGCACACGTGCACAAGCGATGTCTCACCGATCATCTATACACCTTGTCGTGTCATGCCGCGTCACATGCAGAGAATAACTGTAGCAGCATGGAAACATCAAGACGAGAGACCCGGGAGGCCTCGTGAGCCTCGAAGTGACATCACCTCGAATCACACAGGCGGTCAAACACCGCGCAATTTGCATTTGCACTACTGGTCCTAGCTCACTGCGTGCCTAATTAATTCCGCATTATTTAAATGAACTTTCTTTCTCACTTGGGTGCACACTTGAAAGCATTTCTCAAAGACCCTAATTCCTCCACTTTTGCAGTATACCCTGAACTGTATTCTACTTGTTTTGCAACAATATTTTGTGCTACTTCTGCCCTTCTTGTTGTCACCAAGACCAGTTGCGTATCGAGGAGGAAGTTTTGTCAGCACAGGCTTTATAGCACTAAGAATACCTCGGATCAGCAATCAGACGACAATTCATGCTGTCAATTCATTCGTTGCTCCCTTTCGATGCGTCTTTACAAGGCACTGGTGCAAGAGATCCACCCAGTATACTATATCATTAACCCGGTAGGTAGGTGCTTACAGTCATTGTCCGAAGAGTATATGTTCTTAAATTGTTTGGAAAGTAGGGTAAAGACCAACTCGAAGAAATTATTCATTTGACTACCTCAGTAGCTAGAGATAGAAGCAATTAGATCGTTTCGGGCAGGCTCGTTTAAAGACTGAAGCGGGTGTCTAGTTCTGTAAAATTTATCACCTTGAGCTCCTCATAATAAGTGAAATGACTCACACGCTAAATGTCCACCTCAGAGGTCACCCTCGATATTGTTGGAAGAGCTAGGCTGCTGTGTCACCCCACCATCTGTTCATCAATCTTGTGGACACCTTAGTATGTTTTATACCCAGGCCTGAAATATCGTTTTATTTAGAGAATCTTAGCAACAAGTACAATAGAGTGTCATTACACATTGAGTACTCTAAATATCCTGGGGATTGGCGCAATCAACCTCGGCTAGTGGAAGGATTTAAAATCACTGAAAAAAATGACGTTGAAAGACGACAGAGGGAAGGCTGTTTGTGATTTGCTGAGAGGAGGTGGTGATGGTGGAGGTGCAGGGTTGCGAGGATGATGATGCGGAGGAAGAAGAGACGATGAGGCTGTCGGTGGTGGTAATGGTTGCGGAGGCGGCAAGGGGGACGTAGGTAGGGTCATTGAAATACCCCATGGAGCCATCGTACCAGGTCCACCATGTCGGCTGTTGAAGTTAAAATAGTGTTATTAACAACATGTAAGTAACAACTTGATGACTATCCTACATTTGAGGCATGATAGTGACCTGTCGAAGTGCTGGCAGTTCTTGTAACCACGCCATGCCCTTCTCGATGATTATGTACCATTCCTTCACTCACGGGCAGCCTAATCTTTATCGCCTCAAAAAATAAAGATGTGCTATCAGTGTTATTCTATCTCCGATGTAACTGTACTCCAGCACATCCAATTACGCCTCAATTTTATCACTGACTTACACATGTCTGAACCACTTGAGCATCAACACAGGTGTATTGGATTTGTGGCTTTTTTCTCTCCAACTTCTGCAGTAAGAGCTGCTCCTCATGTGAATTCTTCATTCTAGAAGTTGATCCCTTCATCATAGTACCAAAGAGGGGATCGCTGTCGGTGAACGGCGGAGAGACGGTAGACAAGGAGTCTTGAGCCTCTGGATCATCAAGTATTCGCTTAAGATAGGTGATATATCCCGAGGCCAATTTTAGCGTATCCAACTTTGATAACTTCGTATCCCGTGGCACCCAGGGCAGGACACTTTTCAACTCCATAAACGCTGTCGAGAGCACTCGCATGCGAGATCGCTCGCGTGCATTGGCAGCGTTGCGTTGGATTGCACTGCTGTGAAGGCCAGGCTTTCGTCCACGTCTTTTAGCTGGTCTCGCAGGTGTCTGTTGCTGACGTTTTTGATGCTGGTACTCAGAGTTTTGGGGAGGAGATGGTGGAGGAGGCGGTGGCATTAGCACGAACCGATCCATTTGATTCCAAACCTGTTTGTCTCATGTCCACTATAGCATAAGTGCGCTTATTTGCCATTTCAGCCAATCAGATTAGAATACGCAGTAAGGACAGTAGTGATTGGTTGGTTTAAATAGGATAGATTGCCAATCAGAATGCTAATAATCCGTTACTTTTTGAGGGATTTTAAAAGTGCTTTCGACTCAGTGCATTGGAAGCTGGTCAACAGTACACTATCATCGATACAATTTATGTATTTACAATGCAACTAGCTTTAACATTTTCCTAAGTCCGTATGTGTAAAGTGTGCTATTTTATTTTGTTTCCTTCTCTTATTCATAATGATCCATATTTAAATCACTACAAAAATTGGCCATACAACCCAACTAAAAACTACCAAGTGATCTCAAAAAATATTGAGGCTATTGCGCCTGCACGGAATTGGTTGTCGAATAGTACATTTTGATAAAGCCATGTATTAATAGGAGTTATGACACATGGCAAGAGTTCACATAGAGCTTTATCCCTTTTATCCTCTCTTAGGAGGGTGACTGACAGCAGTTTGACCGCCTTTCAAATGATCAGCAGCAGATCCCATTTCTGAGACCTGCTGCTGGCCTCAATGGTGGCACACAATAGGTAATTCTGGCCACATCAACCGAGCGATCCAAAGCATGTCCTGCGTCTCGAAGAATGGATCTAGACCCGTAAGGCACGCACATCTTTTTGTATAACCCACCTTCTTGCTTGCCCCTGTTCCCCGAAGCTTCCTTGTTTGTGGTCATTAGTGCGATCATTCCCTTCCATCTTTCTATTCAGAAAGTGGTGCTAAAATGCTATCGATGTGATAGCAACTAACATTTGATTTACCTGCCTGAAGTAGTAAGTAATTTCTGAGTATATAATCAGCATTTCATGGGTCCATAAGGCGTAGAAGGGTTTAAAAATATGAGTAAAATGGTAAGTCTAAATAATCGAAACTGACATTTCAACCTCTGTGGGCTTCGATGGGCAGACACCCCCCCCCGCCTTAGCGTAATTTGGACTTCTTTTTCAGCAATCATTAAAGAGCATTGACCCCCATCCTTTTACCCTATTATAAAAGTACAGCTTAGTGGTTAATATTATTCACGAGTGAAAAAGTCTGGTACCAAGTAAACTGCTTCCCACCGCATTCCATCTCAGAGAGCTAAAATTTTAATTTCTCACTGCGCAACTTCGCATGTTCTCTCAGGGACATGTAGCTCTCCTTTAGGCTTTGGTGTTTAACATGTAGAATTTCCTCTGCTTCATTCTCGACCAGCAAAGATCTATGAATTAACCATCAACAACAGGTGGGTAATAGCATGCTAACCTACTACAAACGCTCAACTGATAGAAATCTACAACTCGTTTATTTTTTTTTATACATGATTGAGCCATCCCCTTCACGATACACTCGTGTTTGTGGGGGTGGTGGTGGTTGCATCACCTTTAGAATGAGATATAGGACACCGGTGCAACAAAAAATATGGAGGAGCATGTAAGTGAATGAACCAGCGAAAGAGAGGGTGAACGAGGGAGCGTGTGAGTGAGTGGATGAAATCGGAGAAGCGAACAGCGATGATAGGTTGTCTCGAGAGCGAGAAAGGGGAGACGGAGACGGTGACGAGTAGGGGAGAGGCGGCAGCGGCGGCAGGAGGGGGAGAAGGTCCAACAACGCGGCCATCGATGCTGCCTACTTCTCCAGTTACAGATGCTGATACACAGCGTTCTCGTGTGGACAGCTTCGGTCACACCTCAAATGTATTTACAGCCCCATGGCCTCTATTAGTCACGCCTTTCTCAAAAATACGCTTTTAGTGTTGCTAATCCACTTTGAGGCTCTAATGACGACTCGATCACATTCTTATTTCCCTAACAGCTTTAGTAGATGAGACTTTGAAGCGAATTGTGGAAAGATTCGGCTACTCTACGGAGAGTGATGGTGAGGTATTTTATCATCAAACTAAATAATGTATAACAATAATATTTAACGGCCAAATTTGTATATTAATCCTTGTTCATCCTTCCCCATCCCTCTGCTTTGCATAGACATCAATAATGGTGATGTGGTGGCACTTAGAGGGACAAATGGGCAGGTTAGCCTGATGCACCACGGGGATCGGACCACACACCAAGAATCAGTCAACCCAAAATTCCCTTAAAAATTGGCATTTCTTTCGAAGCGCTCGCATGACCTTTCCGTGCCACTTCATAAGGTCCTACATGGGTGCATCCCAGACTCCAAATTTCCAATTTGGTTTTGCTTTTGTTGTTGGTGGAATGAAGCCTCTCAATCTTATGCCAGAACCTTACGTATCCCTTCTGAATGCCCACACATGTCATCTGCTCATCAATTTTTACCACGCTCACCGGTATCGATTACCGATACTGATTGGTAAAGTGTTCAGTTGTCAAATTTGGGAAATGTTTTCCCATAAGTTAATTCTTCGCATAAAAAACAGATTCTTTGTTGCAATTCGGAGACAATGCTGTAAATTGGGTTTGCTTTTTTCCACCTCGGTTGCAAAAAAAGGCGTGACGTACTTAGTAATGAGTAAGGAGTGATAGTTGGGTGGTATAGAATTTCGCATGACGTAGTCCTCTGACGGGGCTAGTAGCAGGTGCCAACCGAGACGTCCCTTATTCAGACTAGGGAAGTACTTGCAAAAAAATCGTCTGGCTGCTACTGCTGCTGCTCCTGGTGCTAGCTCTGGCACCTCTTGCCTGCTCTCCCCTCCACAGACGCGCACGCACGCACGCACACCAAGCGGGAGGTTACCAGGTAAAGGGGGGTGTTCCCTTTACATTTCATTACAGGGTCTAGTAACAACACTTCCGCCACCTTGGCAACTCCACTAAGGGAGCACGATAGCAACTGAGAACACACAGGAGTGACAGATGCAAGGAAATAAGATTTACACGCACACTTTCCTGGTAATAAATTGTGCTTTCACGATTTGGCACTAAACTACTTCACTACCGGTGGTCCAGATCGGTGTCCCAATGATGTTATGGTAATGAAGTTACCCTTAGCCGCTATGTAGTATGAGAGTCTGAAGGTAGCCATATTGCAGAAGCACAGGAGGACTGGAAAGGACGACTCCGAACAATATGGACAGAACTGCATGCTGTTGTAGTGAGGATTGAATAGCTGGTCATAAACAGATCTGCTACTATAAGTTGCACTGCCAAAAGCTCCTTAAAAAGTTAATTCATTCGAAATGTCTCGAGAATAGTGTCATACAGGCACGAAAGACTATCTGACAGGATTCACGCCTTCTCTGACTTCGCTAAACGAACTGCAATTCATCTCTGAAGCTAGTCTACTTACTTATCCATAGCATTAGCTTGACTAGGGCTATCAGCATTAAGGTCTCTCTCCAACCTTCTCGAAATAGAAATTCGGATATTCCAGAATTGTACGCACGCTCTCAACTCAGTGACACCTGATATTTTGGAGGACCAGGGAAACGCACCAAGCACCCGTTCATGTGTAAGTGGAGGTATCCAATGCCATAATGCGACACAGTTCCCCAATTATTAAACGTACTAGTATCTTTGTGGAGAGGTTAACAAATTGCTTTGCACCTAACATGGTATAGCAGCAGAATGAGATGATGCGTCCATGCCCATGTGTGGAAATTTTAAAGGTTTTAATTGGACGTAAGCTCATCAACAAAGCTCTGAAGTCACTTTACTGGACAAAGTAGTCTAAGGGCGCTATTGATAAAGCTTAAGAGGTTCTCTTGGATGAATTTAATCAGATTAAAGAGAGTACGAGTTATTTTAGGCGACATTACTTCATTTTACTATAAATCCCTTCAAATAGTCTTAAACATTACAACATGATGTAATACATTGTTTGTTTGTTTGACTCTTCGTTTAGGTTTTGCAGGCATTTGAGGCACCGTCCTTATACTTCCACTGGGCGCTATGGCAACTGAGCCATACCAGTAGCGCCTCTACCTCTTCTATGCGTTGGTAAAACACCTTCTGCTCAAGTATCATGCTCCATTTCGTCTTTACAAAGGACTCAGGGCGCTACAATAGTGGCAGCGGAAAGCGAACCCGATCCTAAACCCCGACTACCCTAATTTCTATTTCTGAATTCCAAACTTTATCGGATCGGAAGAAGTGCATATGCGGCGGATGGGAAAGTTGGTAACGACCTCCAAACAGAAGAGTTGAATATGGGGTCAAACTTCGGCAACTACCTGGGACCCGTGTTCGCTAGAAGTGTCGTTAACAACACAAGTGACACTAGCCGTGAACCATCTGGAAAAGTTCATTACGTAGCTGTCTATGGCACCTGTATGGTGCCGGTTAATTAAGCACGTGATACCTCCACCACCTCACTACTGGCTGGATAGGATCCAGATAGATATGTCTGGGCAAGACTAAAGTGTGAACAAAGTAGTGAGGATGAATAGACGCGAAATCTTCTAGGCCAGTATTCTTACGATTACTGACGGACAGACGAGACGGCTGGCACGATCCCCTTCCCTCAGTGCAGTTCCCAAACCACACGAAGTTTCAGATCCAACGCAAATGCCCAAAGAAATAAGTGACATTGCTGTCGAATATCTTCTTACATGCACGCAAATTCGGTGGATGACTGGCACGGTTGGCCTGGGGACGACGCCAAATAGAGGAGAGGGGCTACGTATTCCTGTGGTTGTTTGTTTAACTCTTTGCTTTTTCCGGGAGGTTTCGGAGTGCTATAACGACACCCACAATTTAAGTTCAACCTTTTATTAGCAAATTAATACTGCCGATATGACCGCTACTTTCTAAATTCTCAGTGGGATTTTCAAACAAGTCTACTTCAAAATATGAGGACAGAAGTGTTTTACATTTTCCCCATAAAATGCGCGCGCATATTTTGGAAAGAGAGAAACTAGATTTGAAGGAGAATTGAGGATGGAGGGGGGAAAAGTGGGTAAAACAGATGGGGGCACCTGGCGCACCAATTAGGTCGCTCCAGCCAGCCTTTGGGGGTACCTGGACGCACCCGCGCACGCATGCATGCAGCCACAAAGTTAACAAATCGCGGTTTCCGCAACCTTGGGGATGTTTAATTGCGCAATTCAATTATTGTCGGTAAATGCGAACAGCGTCTCTACCTATATTATTTTACCATTTGTTTAGGGACTGGGGAATCTCTTCTCGAGGGAGGGCAGATGAGACTGCAACGCGTTTCGGCCCAGTGCAAGTGGAACTCGAAACAAAACCCTTGCAAATGGAAGTTTAATGTTTTTTTTTTTCAGAATTGTGACCTTTAGAAAAGAAGCAGTGAACTATGGTACTAGTACGGCTAACCAAAATAGCAATTCTTTTCTGCCTCATCGTCAACACCAGTGGCAATAACGTGTAAGACTTTTAATGGTCACGCAGGCAGTAGACCGATTCACCCTGCGATTTTAGTCTTCTCTTGGATGGCTAAATTACTTTCACATGAGGCGGGTGATCGGAGATAATTTATGCGGCTTTTAGAATGTCCGAAGGAGTGTGGGAACGGATATAATAACAGGGGAAGGTTTTGTGGGTGAACTCCTTACCCTTCAAATTGACTGTCTGGCAGCGTTAACATCCGTGTAAGTTATCCTGAACATACTCCGTTTAAATTGCAGTCAAAAGACACTAACATCAGATTTCAACCACTTAGTGAACTAAAATGTTATTTACTAGTTTTTGGACGAAATATACAGATCTTTGAAAATGGGGAATTGTATCCGAATTTTCGGTTTCGTCTATAGGGCTGTGCAATCCAAAACCAGTAGGTAAGTAGTACTTTCTTACATTTTCTCAGGTTTAAAAATGCAAGAAAAATTTAGTGTGCAGTTAAAGCTTGAGATGTTAAATCTTAGTAGACATTATTCTTGGCAAAAATGAATGCATTGTCCTCTAACCAAAAGAAAAAACCACCCTTTTGGAATCGTCAGCGACGCAAAGCAAGACTGTTTTAAACGCTAGATAAATTTACTTGAGAATTATTATCTCTTTCATTTGAATTACAGCACTGGTAAATTGATCTCTTGTATAGATGTCACTCAAAGTGTCACCTACTTAAGGATAAATAGTAGTAGGTGCTACAGACGTGGCTTAGCAGCAGCCCGCGTTCTAGTCGATGCCCAAATGCAATTCTGCATGGCGACAAAATTTGCACGTGTAGCACAGAGCAGTCGGCATAGTTGAAGGCGTGAGATTTTCTACACGAACTAGTCAAGGATGACAAATACGTGTTTACGCAGAGACGAATGGCGCCAAATCCGATATCAGGTATTGACAGTCTGATTGACTATAGACACGCCTGTGCCGTAGCCTTTCAATGAATTGCGTGGCACTACTGCTGCGTGTAATTCAAAATTCCTGTTTGTCAGGGCGCGGCACCGTTATTCACAGCCTAAATAGGTTAGACAACTGAGAGCAATTAATCAGTTTTTACTGCATTTGTGATTGTTGCGGAGGTGAAAAATCCCACGTTCTTTCCCACTTGCCGAGAACCTCAGGTAAAAACAACGATGCCGCCAAGTTAAACATATGCGTTTTAAGTAGGACATTCAGAAAACACTCAGTTTCAACTTCATGTGCTCTCAAATCAATACTTTATCTGTTCCTTCGACATAAAAAATTCGCCTCAATGCTCCATTTGTATGATGAGTGGTGTCCGGTGCGGAGGTTGTGATTACTTAAAGGTGGGGCGAGCATATTTTGAGACCTCACAG
>NW_020170393.1:382448-477990 GCF_000524195.1 Echinococcus granulosus | reverse complement strand
ATGGGAATGGCCGACTGAAATGTAGCCACTTTGATGTGGCAAGAGTGGGCCTACCCCAAAAGGGACGCCCAGTACCTTAGATTAATTTGATAGGCTTAAAACATGCACGACCTCGGGGGTAAACGGCAGATGACTGCTCAGTTGACAGAATGTTGTGTACGTGCAGGAGCGTGGGGACCGTTAAAATCTCAATCAGGTTTCAATGCGGAGACCTTCATTGCCAACAAAGAGAGTACACCTTATGGGTGTGCTGGAGTTCTGTTAGATTGTTTTCATTTTCCCATGTTTACATCACTTGGATGACCTTGACCTTACAGTCATTGTTAGTACATGTTGGATGCCACCACTTTGAGTAGGTCCATAAGGCGAAATCGGCTAGAGTGTAAATGGGGAATTGGCCTAGGATGCCTCAGGGATTAAGAACGAAAAGAAGGGAGGAGTCAACTTTAAATTGATATTCCCCAAAGGTTAAAATACGACTTGCGACTACGAACAAAACGCACCTGAACCTCGGGGCGACAATAAATAGACTGCACCAGAAATCTTTCTTCATAGCCACCAGTCACAAGGACAATGCGGATGAACAAGACAGCTACTTGGACGCCTTCCATACCAATACAACCAGCCAATGCCTGAATTGTTTGGAAGTTCCACAAAGAAGTACTCCCACAGCGCTGAAAATGTGACCCAGGCTTTTGTTTTGCCTTTTCTAACCACTTACAATGCTACTTCCCTCCTCTTGCATAAAATGGAGTGTCAAGTCAATTCTAAGAGACGTAAATGCCAGCCTTCGATTGACCCACGCAAGCCCATTTGCTTCTGATCAAGAGCCCATTCCATTGCGTACTTATCTGACTGACTCACAAGCAAAAGGTCCGGCCTTCAGAAAAACGTGTCACAAAAACGCTCTAGATCTACCAGAGTAGACCCCACTTTCGTAGACAAGTACCCCCTGTAACCTACATGACAGACGACGGCTAAACGGACTGCTGATCACTTTAACTGCATACTTTATTGGACTCCTTAAACAGACCAGACCTGCCATTGTTTCCGCAGTTTGTTTGAATAGACGATCAAGTGGTCAAAGGGACATTACAAAGATGATTTTGCCTCGGTAGTCTATCAGTCAGGTAGAAAAAGTGTAAAACCGATTAGACTAATAATTAACCACGCCCTCTAACCCTTGGGGCTCGGTGATCTCAATCACCCAGACAAAGCACTTGTGATGAGACACTAGAAAAAGTACTTTAATGGAAAAGAAGTAGCATTAAACCATGAGGTGTCCTGAGTTGTGCGAAGGCTTGCATTCCGAAAACGCGTAATTACACTGGGCTCAAATTTGACTGACCCATGAAATTTAGTTGGATTGTGACACCTCGGAGGCGTAAACAAGAGGCAACCGAAACTGACCCATCATCCTACGAGGTCAAGTCACGAACACGCGTGGGACATCACTAGTCGCTGTGCCGGCCCGAGGCCAAAACACGTAGCACATTCAAATGGTAGGCTTACCTTGTGCGTTTGACGAAGAGGTCGAAATTCGGCACATCACACTGACACAATGTACGCACACTCGTTAAAGACAAGGTCATTTGCCTTCAAGTAGAAGGCTATCTCAAAGTTAAATACAACATTTGATAAAGGATTGCTTCAATTATGCCCACGGAAAGAGACCCAGACGCCAAAGAGTGAAGCAGTCCATTTGAGAATTGGATATCAGCGCTTTTCACAAGCTCAAGGCGGAAAAGTCGACTAACGAACGGTTCACTGTGAGATCAAATGTCCGTGCCACTTTTTCAAACTAAAGATTTTGTTCCTATTAGAATCCTGACTAGTAATGTACTTACAATTTCTTCAAACAAACTGATAAGAATAACAGGTACACATCCCGTAAGGCGTATACTGCTGAAAATGAATGGACACACGCAGCGGATAGAAGGTGAAGGAGACGTGAATCGGGAAGTAGGCAGCTTACTTCTATTTCATAAATACTAGGCTCCGGAAGCCACAAATTCAAAGCGGTGATATACGTACTCACAAGCGAGTTGGGCGTGGCCGGGCTCGCTTGCCTCTGCATATGGCTAATGCAACCCGCACTTCCCTCCAGAGAACACCACCACCACAT
Source organism: Echinococcus granulosus (assembly GCF_000524195.1). NCBI lineage: Eukaryota > Metazoa > Platyhelminthes > Cestoda > Cyclophyllidea > Taeniidae > Echinococcus > Echinococcus granulosus. Next base: position 475,865 of record NW_020170393.1, on the reverse strand, counting down.
GCAGAAGTGGTAGCCACAGCAGCAGCATTGGTGTGAACTCGAACTGACGATTGTGGGAGGGAGTGAGTGGGAGGATTAAACATAAATCCACTACCTTTCTACTAACAACGATCATTTCGCTTGGGCATCATCAGTCGGCCAGCGTGTGATGGAATATCAAAACGAAGAAAACGTAGCCGAGCGGTTGTGCGGATGCGGAAGTTGGAAGCAGACGGAAGTCGGACTCACACGACAAACATCTGCACGGGGTAGGAAACTACGGAAGGTGCGTTTTGTCTGTGGCAAGGGAGGTAAGAAGAAGGCGGACAAAAATAAAGGTGGGCCGTAGCGCTAGCAGTAAGAAGAGAAGACGAGTGAATGGGTGGGGGGAAGAGGTGAATTATAACTAGAAGGATGCTCTAGGAAGGAAAATAAAACACTGAACAAAAATAAACGTGCAGCCACAGGCAACGCAGCGACTCATATTTTGGGCAGTTTGGCTGCGGTCACGACGGGATTGGTCTCGCGAATGTACCGTCTCGCGTCCGCCTTGTAGTCGAAGGGACAGGCGTGCAACTCCGCGTAGCGGTGCTTCGAACAGAAGTTGCGCTCACACCTACAGAGCGCCCAAGAAAAATAAAACTATAAGCTACTAGTATTATTTCACGCCCGTTATTGGGTGGCTTTGTTTTCTTCACCCTTTTCTCTTTTGACTGCAATTACTTAAATTGCTATTGCCTCCATTATTGAGCGATGCCTGCATCGCCAGTAGAAATGGGTTGGGATTGTGCTTAAGCTAGTGCGATTGCACTACAAATCTGAACCACGCAATCGCACAAGTTGCAGTACAATAAAGAAAACAGCATTTGACGAGACGCCAACAGCAGAATGAGGTGTGCCAACCTCCACGCCTGCTAGTCCGAGGAAAGCATAAATTTGCATCGAAACTACACTAGTATAGCCTTATCAGGATGCCTTGTGTCGTTTTCTGCAGCGATTTCACTTTGCGGAACCTAAGATGCACAATTTTGTACGAGTTTCATGCGGAGATGAACACACTAAGCTTTTCCTATTTACGCGAAGCTGTGGAGGAAAAGGTTGTGACAGCCCTATGAAATACTCAATCGACTCCACTTTCCAAGAGTTTATGGATCGCTTTATCACTGAATATTTTTATAGACAAGTAAAAGAGTCTGATGTGCGATCTTCTAAACGTTCCGTTTCAGTATCTGAGTAGGAATTCAAGTCTATTGCATGGAATAGGTCAGTACTAATGGAGTAACACTACAAGGTTGCATTGGGGCCGATGAGGTAGTGCATTATGCCCAAAGAGAGACTGTAAATGAGAGCAAAACTCGGATGTAAGAAACTTAAGGATGCCAAAAAATGATCAAAGCTAAAAGAAGAAGTCGAGAGTACAGACCTGCAGGTGTAGGAGTCAACGAGGCCAGTCTTGCGATTGCAGCTAGCGCATCGATTCGTATTCACTTTTGGTGATCTCCGAGGAGGCTCCGATGTGTCCTTTCGCGTCTTCGAGGAAGACGACGGGTTCATCAATGGAGGCTGAGATCGGTGCTCGTCTACTGCGATCCGCGTGGTGGCGTGGCCAGAACCTGTGGTGGTAGAATGCGAGTAATGGTGATGGTGAAGCAACCAGCATACTTTAATGCAAAGGCAAGGATAGTTGAGAATTCTTCGTAAGGGAAGGTATTTCGTAAGCTGAAACAGAATAGAATACGAGCCTTCGATGCAATGGACACAGCACGCTGTGCGAAATGTAAAGCAGAAGGCCGTCCAAATTAGGGATAAAGTAATGTAGGAGACCAAAGTCTGGTTTTTATGCGTCGGCAGGCGGCAAATCGCTATGGCTGATGCTTCCTTCACCTCGTCTTGCATTTAAGGTGACTCATTGCTGATAACTGCATGGTATAGACACGCATTTACCCCTTCCTTCATATCCTCTTTCACTTACACGCAAGCATACAGATGCTTTTGTCTGGTTGAAGAGTGTTTCGCCACTTCACGCAGATGTGCAGGCGAATGGCAGGCACTGTCGCAAGCAAAGCAAAGATTTTCAGGAAAAAAATCCACTTGGGCCAAGGAGCAACTCAAATTGAATCCAAATGAAGGGAAAAGCAACCGCATTTAGCTTCCCACCATGGCCACTTAAGATGGGGAGGAAATGTACGCACGATTGAGAGGAGGATATAGACCTCGCCAACTTGTGTGACATCAGTTGAATCATTGAAAATAAGAGGAAAAATGGAAATCTGCATTCTACGCATCCTTCATTGTAAGTTCTGAAGCTGAGTAAGCTTCTAGACACGCCTACTTTCCATTAGCCTTGATGCAAGTTTGACTAGTCAACCAGAGCCTAAAACAACTTTTTCCAACGCGAAATGAACATTTAATGTTCAATGAATTCGTGTATCCTTAAAACAGTAAGATGATTTTCGTCGGCGAAAGTTTAACTAATATTTCACGCTCACTCAAAAGTAAATCAGGGAAAAAGTACTGCTTTTTGGAAGAGACATATCGATACGAAATGGAATAGGCACTGCTATAAAGAAGCACGGCCAAAGATTTTTAGGTATGAAAGGAGCTCTTCTCAAGATGCTGATTCTCCTAAAAAGAGGCCTTTCTCATTGACAAAAAAGCAATCTTTTACTTCCCAAAATAAGTAAATTTAACTGGTTTTGCCTCAATTTCAGTGAAATGGTCCGAGATGCCTAGCAAAACTACCAACATGGCCAAAAAATTTATTTTTAAAATGATAAAGAAGGGTTTTACATACTTTCACCTCCACCCCGGGTAAGATTCCCTCGCACCGTGTTCAAAATAGGAGGAAGGGTGATTTCTTCGGGAGTTGAGGAATCGTTAGAGTAGCTGCCTAATGCTTTCTTCACCGTCGGTGAGCGGCCACGCAGCAACGAGGCAGCGACGGTGGCAGCGGTGGTGGGTCGAAGTAGGCGGTCGCACTCCGCAGGGTTGGTGGCGGCGGACGGGAGGAGAGGTGGAAAGATCAAGGGGAGGGAGGATACCCCTCCTGCCTCCGTCCTTATCGTCTCCTTCTCCTCCTTCCCGGTGTTGAGGGTATCCATCAATCGATCAGAGCAACCAATTTTTGAAATATCAGGCGACTGGGCGGTCCCAAAGCGGCGCAGTCGGAGACTGCGCCCGAAGCTAAAGTTACACACAAGGATGAGTCAATTGAAAAGACACGTGCAGTGGATAATAGCAGGTGAAAAAAATTAGCGGTAATGGTTCACTTGTAGAAGGAGCAACGGGCAACAGTGCTCTGTATGCACACCGGGCGTCTCAGAATAACTGACAACTATGGGGCGTAAGAGCCGGGACAATAGACGCGCGCAGCGCACATCTGATCCGAAGTCCACATGAAAAACTGAATTACCACTAAATATTACAGAAAGGCCACACGCCATATTACAAATATGCGCAACACTGTAGAGTTTATTGAGATATTATTGATATTAAGTACGAAAGCGTGATTCATAACCTTGAATAAAACGATATGGTTGATGGGGAGACAAATAAGGTGATTATATCAACTGGTAAGGTGATAGATGGGTTTAAATGATGGTCTAGAGGGCATGGTGTGAGTTTGTGGTGACATGAAGAAGGCAATTAACTATCAACAGAGGTGCACAGTAAACAATACACCGCCAGGTTGACTATGTGATAGAAGCATTTAGCTCATGAGTACCAGTAGTTTGCATCGAGTGACACACTGACGAAACCGTTCATTCACAAACAGAATGACGTCTTGACTACTCTTCCAGCCAACAGTAAAATCGAGGATGCTGAGAAGGCGAAATCAACAAATCCTTATTCGAGATCGATGCAAAACCATGCCATCTCAGCTAACCACCAAACTTCAAAAATCAGATGGATAGGGGAGAAGGACAGAAGACCAATTTCTGTATCAGTGAGAACTCGTAGAGCAACTGCCTTTTTGGACTAACACAGACACTAACCGGCTGAAGTAGCTGTTACTGGTACTACTGCCGTAGATATCACCAACATTACTGGCGTCACTGAAGCCGGGAATAACGGCAGCAGCCTCCAAATTAGTCTCAGAGGTAGTTTTATTGGGTGCAATGCCTCTCGGCCTTCGATCGGACTCGAGAAAGCGCGAGACGAAGCGCCTTGAGGGCAGCAAAAGTGAGCTTCTGGTGATGCTGGAGCCAGAGCCAGCGGTGGCAGCAATGGTGGATGAGAGATTGTCAGTAGAAGAGGAGGCGGAATTTGATGCTACAGCGGCTGTCGGAAGATCCACGGCCGAGGTGGTAGTGTAGGGACGGCGGAGAAGCATTTTCTTGAGGCTCTGGCCGCCGCTGGAACGGATCTTCGGCATATGCGGTTTGCCGTAACTGCTAGCTTTACCAAGCGGGGGAAGGGTACCTTCTGCGCCTACGCGCGGTGGAAGAAAAAGCGATTCAAGAGTAGCATGGATGCGCGCGTTTAAGCGAGCACTGAGCTCACTCTTGTGACTCAACAAAGACAGCCGTTATTCTTTTACCCGAGAAATGTCAAGAAAAGCGTCGCAGCAAGACGATTGTGTATTCAAAATTGGCGATAAAGACAGTTTTGTGTACAAACCTGAGAAAAACAGAGCAGCACTATGACAAGTTCCGCAGAAGAGTTATAACCCCATGTTTATGCAATGGTTATCAAGCTCAAGCACACCAGTGATGTGAGATAGGCGTTCTAATGCAATCAGATGTATGACAAATGCCATGGAGATATCTTTTCTTTGTGATTACTAATTTATACAACCGTCTGTCTTATTTCCTTGCTGAATTCATTAACACTTGGTTAACCTCTCAATGACAAAACAACGTGACTTGCCGTTGTCAATGTTTTTATGTCTATTCCCGAAAAAATTAATTTAAAACCCCGTAATTGTATCATATTTTCAGAAGTGAGCACAGTGAAAAAACGCTTCACGCTCCCATTTAGTGATGCGTAATGGAGGCAATGAATAAGAGCGAAAAAAAGGTCTAAAGTAGATCGGATTTACCAAACTCAGCCCAACAGAATATCGCGAGCTAGATAATGTCAAAATTGAACCTTTGATCAACAGAGGGTAGTAGCAAATGCAGAAGTTGTAAAAAGCCTAAACCAGCCATAAAATTGCCTTAAATCTAGTAAATTTAATGGAAATCGCGGTGCAATAACGGCACTCGTCTACGATGTGCGAATTTACCACTACACGTGGAGCCAACGCAGCCCCTATCAACTTAAAGGGCAATGCGGAGTCACAGCTTAATATGCAGAAAAGCTGACCCAATACGCCTCATTTAAGTTTGACCGATGTGAAGAAACGTAATTGTATGTTGAAAATGAAAAAAAACCACTTGTATCAATTGAAACAGCATTTACGTAGGATGACGATTATTGTTTCGTTCTATGTGTCTCAGGTATGCAAGCTGGGAATTAGCGTAAGTAAACGTGCATTGAAGCGCACGTATCAAAGTGCTCGACTCCGATGCGCGCCAGTGGATGCATTCACCGAGGCGATCTGCGGAACATTTGCGAAGTCTGATGCAGTATCCACCACAGATTTCGCCATGGGAAGCAGCAAAAACGATTACTTCATGTACGGAATACATGATTGCCGAGCAATCGTAATGGGACACAGTCGATGCGGCAACACCGACAGGCAATTTTTGACTGTGTGGAAAAAAACGGACCAGTTACCTAGCGAAGTTTGAGGTTTCGCTACTTTCCGCATTGTTGACGCTCAGATCCAACTCATTCACAATGTATCTTAACACATGTGGCCCAGATGCAGGAAAGGATGCTCGTGAACGCGTTTAGCACTGGGCCTTCTATGACAAAACATTCAAGCTCTCACTTTACAAACATCGAGCTCAAATAACCACATCCCAGGGGAAAAGAGTGCTACCAAAATATGCTCGCTTTCGAAGGACATCATTTGGACATGCTTTCGATCAAAAGATATTTTATCTACCTACTACCTACTAGTCGCCGTTATCAAACGTATCATTAACACATCTCAGAAGGATTTACAATGCATTTTTTTTAAACAGTAACACAGGTCAACAACAGTACGAACCCGTTCGTACCACTAAGTAGTGTGAATGCACCACAAAACACCATGTACTGGAGGAGAAGGAAAATACGCAGAACCTTGTAAATATACTGGTGACTAACGATGTGTGCGCAGACGCCCACAAGCAGCTAACGAAGTGCTCATCTTAGAGTTAGACAATCTGGTACAAAGAAGGTCTCATCTTGAAGTGATTCCTCCACACAAAACACAGCAGAACTCACCACAGGATGATTTCAACTTTTCTTCGGTGGGTTTATTGGGCTCTTTATCCTCTCGTTTATCTTCACTTTTATGCTGTCTCATTCTGCGCTGCATTCTTTCTTCTTTCTTCTGCAACAGCTGGGCCTTTATCAACTTCACCTTCTCCACCAGTGACTCGCACTCCTCCAATTTGGCCTGCGTTACGATCGGCGATTCGGCATCACCACACGCACCTCTCCAACCACCATGGAGGGAGGAGGTGGAGGAACTCTTGCGCGTCGCGGGAGGACCAAATAGCACGTCACCCGATCGATAGTAGATCAAGCAATCCTCCAGATCCGCCAGACTGTCATCATCCTCACCCTCGTCCCCACCCAAGAAGGGAAAATCAAAAATGGGATGTGGTAAAGGTGGAGGGGGGGAGGAACTGAGATCCCGATTATCCCATTCGGGGGAGGGTGGACGGAGGAAGTAAGTAGCGCCGCCACCTCCGCCGACGCCGCAATTCGAAGAAAGACAATCGTCAGTATCGGAGACGTAAGCATCGGAATCACGACCATGAGCAGTGCAGAGGTAGCCAGCGATAATGGCGGTAGTGGTGGTTGGGGACGAAGAGGCCTGGCGATCCAAGGACTTTTGTGAGTCGCTTGACTTCAGAACAGAGGGTTCGGAGGTAGTTGAAGCAAGTTGGGCCAATTGTTCACAGCTGAGCGCAGACTCATCGGTTTGTAGGTAGGGTAACGATTGAGCAGCTGCGGAAGTAGAGAGGAGATTGCTCGAGACGAGCGGTTTTGGACTAGCTGGAGGCGGTGGCTCTGCAGACTCCTCTGAACTGGGGAGGGAAGTTGTGGAGTGACCATTTGAGGAAGTGTCTTCACGATGACGACTATCAGAGGATGAAACGCAGTAAATCAGTAATTGAGCCGTTAGGGTAAAATGGTGGACGTTCTGAGGTAAAAGTACTCACCGACCAACGACCCGCATGAATTCGAACCTATCATTAGTGTTTACAAAGTAGAACGTTATTTGCTTCTGGCTTTCCGAGTTTCCATCGTTTTCATGTAGGAGGGATGATTGGGGAATAGGAGATGAAGAGTCATCATTATCGTCTCCTCGGTCAGCGTTACTTTGGACAGACGAAGCGAAGTGAATGGTAGGGGTAAACCTGATTGTAGCAGTCGCCGCAGTAACAGGCGGGGGCCTATAGGTGCTAATTGGACCACCCTTCATGCCCAAAACAAGGCGCAACGTGGCTCCACCAGGGATACTACAATCCCGCAAAGACTGGTGATCGGAAAGCTCACCATTTTGCCAGATCAAATGCTGCTGGCCCACAGGGATGCCTAAAGGGAGTGGGAATGAATAATACCAATCGAAGTAGTAGGTTGAAATTAAAATAACCTAGTATGTATACCCTCGAAACGTTGAATCTTCGATTTGATTGACATAACAGTGTCGTTGGGAGAAACGCGAAGTTCAAACGCAGTCCCCGTCAATGTTACGATAAAAAGTTCCATCTTGGCCTTACTGGGGCGTAAATGTCATGCTCTGAAAAAAAGCACGGAAGGACAGAAAAAATATGGTGGATAAAGAGAGAAATCCGCGATTATTTGGTTGAGTTCAGTAAAACTCATACAATAACCCCAGACAGAAGGCGTCCTAACTACTTCCCATAATGAGCTATATACGCGTATTTGGTCACGAAATTGTTTCAATGATCACAAAATTTATGGGCGTGCATAAATAGAGTGTCTACATAGCTACAAATACTGAGAAATTCCGAAGTATATTATCACTACGAACAAACTCAGTAGAGTGATGTGCAAGAACATAGTCAATGAGGACCATGGTGGAAGCCAAGCAAAGAAAAAACCAAGTAATTGCCAAAGGAAATGTCCAGAAAAAACCGCATTTAGACAACAATCAATGCAAACGAAAAAGATAGAACTTAAGTGCTGGATCACCAGCAAACGAGTCAGTACAGCCGCCAAATCCGTTTATTTGAGACGCAAAATAAGTTGCTGATAAAGCTTATTCTGGGTTCCTGATTACATCAACAAAGTCCAGGGGAAAATAAATGAAATGCCTTATCAAAGGCTAGTTAGAACCAAAGTCGGACCCTCACATATGATTGGTCTAGTTGGCAATGAACCAACCTTAGTGATATACATAGCTATGCCGCAATGCATCTTATAATAGCTACTTTTAGTTACAACTTTGAAAGCATAAAACGCATGCAAGCGTCACAATTTTCTTACGTACTTAAATCCAGGGAAATCCAGCAGTACTTACTCAAGTCATACATCCAACTAGATCAGAAAAAAAGGCAGACAGTAATTCATTAGGATAATAATTTTAGATTATACAGACAACCTGTAAATTCATTATAAAATGTACCAAAGTAGTGCCATAGGTGGGGCAGCAAATTACCATGCTAAAAATTAATGCTTAACTATAACTAACTCGTCATCGCCTTAATACTGTTATCAATGACGGAGTAGGAGAACAGTGTTAAAAGAAAGGAATCAAAGCATTTGTCATACAATACATACAATCGAGGAGGACGTCCCTAACCAAATTCTTTGAAAAAAACTAAAATAAAGGTAAGTGATTTTTGTCTGGACAATTAATGGGGCTTACAAATTATTTATATTAGCAAGGAGTAAGTGCTAGTTTTCACACCAGTGACGGTTTGTGTTGGATCAGCAACGAAGTCGGTTTCTATCAACGGCTTATTGGCCTAAAGGTGTATTTAATTAAGAATTTTCACGCATTTCGTAAATTAACAAGGGGTTTGCAGCAATTCAGAAACATGTCTTTATCCTATCTGCCAATGGCGCCACTACCGATTTCAGTGCACTGTGTACGTTCCTATGCCTATCTATTCTAGTGCAACTTAAGATTTTAAAAATTATATGCTAAACTTGATATGTTACATGAATTCACTTGTCCTTCATGCAAGATCTGAGAATAAGGTCAGTGCTTTACTATTTTAAGACACACTTAGCAAGACCACTTGAACTGTTTCTAAAAACTTAAGACACACTTGTCTTAAGCTATTAATAAAATATGCATTGCTTGGAAATGGCCCAAAATGCAATTCTAAATTAATCTTTTGGTTACCGACTTAAACAACATGAGCGCATACCACAGTTCACGATGGCGGTGGTTTTGACGAGGGTAGGTCCTTGCCCGTCCGCCAAATTTCTTTAGGCATTGTGTCCTTTTGGTCGCACTGGCTCATCATTGCTTCGTCTTTCGAAACCAAGCGCGGTATTCTCGCGCAGTATTATCAAAAGACCACCCTTTATACAGAAGCTGTACGACAAGATGGATGCCATAGAGCATAGTATTGATGAGGAGGCGAATATCGGGGCTAATCTCCCCTTCAGTATTGAAAATCCCCGCCGTTTGGCTATAAAGTTTATTCTCTTTATTGGCATTGCCTTTAACATACCCTTTTTTGTCACCTATTACCAAATGAAAGCCGCCAAGAGTGGGTAGGGAATATGTGTAGCTCTCCTTCTGCAGGATAATTTTTCGCCCAACTTCGGTCCCTTCTTATGTACTTATCTAAATAAACTAAATGACTTTATCACTTATCTTTTCTGGGCTGCATCAATAAACCTTTAGCATTGCCATGAATGTCGGTGGTGGATGGTGTTGCAGCTTTGTCGGCGGTGGGGTGCGTTTTGTTTAGACTTCCTACAGGGAGTGATGGCGTCCACGAGTGCTGTATCCGCGCAGCTGGCTGTATATAGGGTCGCTGGATGAAGTGCAAGCTGTCCGAGGCGTTTGAAGGTACCCGTGCGACTCGAGCCTTCGCCGGAACCGTAATGGGGCGCATCGGTGTCGGCGTATAGAAGAGCTGTGGGCACGGTTTGGGGTTGCGTCAATCAAGGTGCAAGTAAGATCCACGAAGTCACAGGCATTCGCGTGGTTGAAGCCGTGTTTGGGGCGATTGTGCTGCAGTGGGCGGTTGTGTGAAATGAAACCTTGCCCTAAAACACCAGTTTTTTCGCGCGATGCCAAAGCGTTGTTTGGCCATCGACCATCAAGGCTGCCTTAAATGTCACTTTGTTGGAAAACCATGACCCGACTGCATCATTTTACAGATCGTTTGTATGGCGCTCTGGCATTGACTGGCACTTTCACCGGGTTTACTGCTCCACAGACTTGTTTGGCCGATTAGAGCGAGTGCAAAGTTATATTATTTACAAAACGCTAGCGTATCGCACGCGTCGGGGTTGCATGAGAACCTTGACATTTCGCCAGCAGCATCCTGGTGCTCGCACGGCTGCCTACTTGTGCTTCCCAAGATGTTCATCCCCCCAGTAGAGTGTATTTTGACCCCAACAATATAATCATGATCCAATCTTCATATAATGTATCGTTTTGGGGGGCCTAATTAAAGCCTTCGATAGCAGTGTCTAGCACTCAAATTATCCCCAATTCCTTACATTACAAGAAGCCACATCTAAGGCCAACGCTAATACTATCACTTTAAGTGAGACGCAGAATTTGGACATTTTCTGTGCATATTTGGTACTTTGACTACATGGGATTTGACCCATTTGATGGTAGGAATTTCCGTTCGAAAGCGGTTAAAAAGGCGCCGTGTCCTTCTTATACATTATTTGGCCCAAATAGTCAAGATGTATAATAAGTAATTAAGGAAAAACTACTCTGAGATGTGCTCCTTCAATAGTATTAATGGCCTGCTGTTTTATTTTGTGAGATAAGTTTAACTTCTTATTTTCATTAGAATTACCCCACACTGTTGTTCATAAGCACGTGTTTAAAAACTATACTATGCTAATTCGACAGGAACGCTTACTTTATTCCTAATAGGCAGAATGAATTATTTCAACAAAATGTGCAGACATTTTCTAGTTCTCTTATGCGGTTGTCCTTTTCTTACAGAGAGTGACGAATTCATTTGTAAAGCGCTGAGTCCCTTTGTGCTAATGCATACCGATGTTGCGTGCAAAAAAGCTAAGAGGCTATTCATATAGCTAAAGGGCCGGCCCGCCAAGACGGAAATGTGGGTCTTGGCGACTGAGAAGCCCATGTTGTTAACCATACACTTGGAAAAATATCAGATCACCACACAACCTCCTACTTCTTTTGAGCATAGTGCCCTTTGCCTTGGCTAAACCGGATATTTGCGCGATTCGTTAAATATTGCAAAAGAGGATCTAAGATACTGTATTATTACGAGCTATAATATGTTAAGTGATAAATTTGCAACTGAAGAAGAATGCTATCTCTTAATGTTAGCACATGTCATAGTTTTGACCAGAATTGTTGAGAGTTAAGTCCTTTGTCAAACTATCCAAATCCGAGGAAAAATCATTTGAGCAATGGTGCTGAATACTGCATGGTGCTTAACAGCGTGCAACATTAGGGAAGGCAAATAGTATACTCTAGTATTATGATGTAAATATTTCCGTTGGAGGTAACAGCAAGCCTTTCTTTTAAATCTACTACACACCAAAAATTGATTTTGTTCCAACAGTACTTATTATGTAGGATTGGTACGACCATCTAAAGCAGATATCGAATCCTCCACATTAGGGGCGGGAGATAACTCTCCATTTAAGTCAGGCCTGATCATCATTTTGATAGGTTTCTATTGCTGCTGCCTCTAATGAAGCATTCCGTGTATTCTCCCAAGCCACATTAAAACATACCATTCCAAAAATCTTGACTTAGTATAGTACTACCGAGGAGCGATGGGGCCATAGGGATGGCTAAAAGGCCTAAAGGCAGAAATGCAAACCATGGAGCCTCAAAAGCCCGAGTAGATTAGTAAAAGTTTAACCTAATGTTGTTTCACTGAAGGGTGGATATTTCATTGACAGACACTGGCATTTAAAGAAACATCTATTTACTCACTTATTTACCGATATGTGAAAAAGCTAACTTTGAGCTTGATTAACTGTTGATGGATAATGAAGAAGCACAGGTACGAATGACTTTGCTTCTCATAGTCTCCTCATTAGAAGTAAACTTAAGTTCAACTATTACAATTTCCAACTTTATCTGCGCCTTTGAGCATAGACCAGCTTTGGGTAGTTAAACCCCTTTTACGTTCCGGATGCTTTTGAAAAATTTGTAAAATCTAGGGGAACACTACTAAGCAGGAGTCTTGAAGTAGTCAACAAGAAGTGAATGGTCGATTGTCTTACCAGAGAATGGATGTGTCTCCCATCACAAAGCGACAAATGCATTTTCATCGAATTTCATTTGTGTAATGTGTTCACTCCAGAAAATTGCAATAAATACAGATATGAAGGGGTGAACAGGAAAGAAGAATCCTGAAATCTACCCCAGTATGTTTAAATGCAGAAATCGCCTACAAAAATAAAGGAAAACACTGAATGCTTCCTCTTCTATCCTCCCAAACCTAATGTGGAAGAATTGAAAGTCGGGAGCATTTACTAGGATTTGTAGCTAACACTTCAACGGAAGCAAGGTGGTTTGAAATTTCGCGATTCATTTACACCACATCCCTTCATCATATCACATGACTCATTGGCCAGCCTAATGTTGAAATTTGATTAGAATCCATGATAGATCCATCATATATATAGTCACCACATTTTAGTATTGATGAAAGATACTTTTGAATCATTTGCCATCGCAGGTGACGCTACGTAACCCTCCGAGACTTCCCTGAAGACGATTAGTGACAATACTCGGGCATAATATGTATTTGAGACCTACAGAAAGGGCATAGGGCTACTGGCATAGCCTGGAGGCGGAACCACTTGACGGAGGTACAATAGCGGAGCCCTAATTGGCTCCTCTCCTCTTTTTATCGGCGACAGCCACGGTCAACGTCCCGCGTGTCATCACAAGGCAGTCAGTGCCGTAAGGGAAAACGCCCACGAACCAACCGCACTAGTCATGGAATTTGCATATAACCGGGACGACATCTGACCACAATATCACAGATCCTTCTTGACAATTGCGCTGGATCTGGAGTTTCGTCCTGTTTGCGCACTGTATTGAGGGAAAGGAGAATGTGTAGGTCATCCCGCATGTTCATCGCCAGTCGAAAGAGAACTTGTCCAAAAGCAGAATAATTTAATAAGGGGCGGTGTTCTAAGTAGTTTTATGGGAGTAAGAATTCATGTTTGTTCCTCCTTCTCACCTTGTTCCCACTTCAGTGCAGCCCAGTCATACCTACCTGCCTAAATTCTATCCAGCAAATAGAAGGGTGGAGGAGGTACCGTGTAACGAACTTCTTCACACGGTTCACGGCTAGGGTTGGTTCAGTTGCTAATACTCTTCCTGCAGAACATGACACCGTGGTAGACGTCATTTTCAACCCCTCTGACAGGAATCGTTACAGATTCTTCCATCCGTAGTCCAAACTCTTCTTGCGTCACGCTATGCCTTGTTGCCTAGCAGTAGAAATTGGGGAAGGTGTTCTTTGTTATAAATGCGGTACTTCGAGACTTCCCAGAATGTGTGTTGCCGACGAAGAGAAGGTGCCTGGCAGCTCGGCGGAGGTACAGTGGCGGAGTCCTGAGTAGCCTGTTGCTAAAACCGTGAGGGGAACAAACAATTAACGTATTACAGTCACATTTGTCCTGAAAGGTAGTTTTAAACTGTAACTTGATTTAAAAGGCGTGTAGATGAGGATTTTGTTGGTTGATTGGCCAGTATCATTTTAGAGACCGCTTTAGCAACTGGAATTGCGTTAAATGAAACTCATATTTTTAAAGGATAAAATAATCAGCCCTGAAAGTACACGTGAGCTGTGTCTCTTCGGAGGGAACACAAAATTAGTAACAACAGTGTCGATCTTTGGAAAGTGAATGTTACCCTGGAAAAGTTAGAAACGGCAGTCCGAGAACACTTTAAAGGCGTTTTGTGAAGTCTCAAGCAGAATTTCGCATGGTATATGATGATAATGCTGTCTGCTACTGAGGTACTTCGTATTTTGTGTTGAAAATTGTGCGCACCCAAAATGCCTTACCTTTGGGTGGAAAAATCCTGTTTCCCTCGGGAGAAAAGAAAATCAAATGGTTTTCTTTGATCGCCTTACAGGCGCTTCGTGACAATTCGAAAGTAGAAGGTGAGAGTACTCCTGGTGATTGTTTTCACCCAGTGATTTAAAGGGGGACAAAACAGGCAAAAGCGAGGGATGAAAAAGGCCGATTTTAGCATTTAAGTCAAATGAAATATTTGCAGTTAAAGACACCTCTGCGAGAGGGGAATTAGGATTCAGACTACCCTACCAGAGTCATTTGTGCTTTCCATGAATTCTGATAAAACGTAATGTGGCGCTTCGAGACTTCTCTGAAGACTGGATAAGACATGGTACTCGGGAGAGAGCATGCACCATTTGACATACAGTATGGCTGGGGACTTCCGGCATGACCCGGAGGCCAGGTGGCACGGCGGAGGTGGGATGGTGGAGCGCCTAAGTGAAACCTTTACCAAAACTGAGAGTTAAACAAACATCTAAGGTGCTACATATTAGCAGCATTAGTGTATTTTTAAAAAACGCCATTTTTAAACTTACTTCCTCCTAGAAGCCACGAATAGATTATTGAGTGGCGTGACAAACCGGAGAGCTGAGGGTTGCATTAAAATAATAGCTACATTTTACTCCGAAAATGCAATTTAGGAGGACCTTAAAATACTAAAATTGTTTCAGTCTACGTATATTTAACCTCTTTCAGCAAAAAAATGTGTTACAACTTTAGAATTTTAGCATAAATGGAAGCATTTGAGCATATGGTCAGTATTACCGGGCGATAGTGCTTTGTGCGTGCATAATTTGCATTCTGAGCTTTTTTACGATCTTGGGACTTGGTCCCCTCGCCGAGAGCGTGGATTCCTGCGATGACAGTCTTTCAGTTCTTCCGGGCGCCTATACCGCTCTGCTCTTGCTCGCCTCCTGTGCCATGCCATGCCATCTTGGGCAACTCCGACCGCTGTGGCCTAACGCCCCTAAGCTACCTGGCGTTGACCAATGAAATGTTAATTTACTGCCATTGCTACATTTTTAATGGGTCTGCGTACCATTTCCTCCACTCAAAAGCCCAGTTAGTGTCAAAATGTGCTACTGGCGTTAGACAAAAATTACGAAAAAGGACTCAGCTGTCAAAAGTTCAACCTGTCCAAAGTCAGTCGGCATGGAGGTGCTGTGAAGCATTATTTGATCCAAAAATGATAATACATCGTATTGATAAACTAACTACGCTTAAAGTAAAAATGAGGACTATTACAGTTAGCAAATCGAACGCATCACTTTTACTGATTTCTACAGTGCTTTAGTTGTTTGTTTAACCCTTGGTTTTAGTAACGGGACACTTGGGGTCCACCTATTGTACCCTCGCAAGGTGGGGTGGCCTTCGGGCCACGCCAGTAGCCCCCACAACTCCTTTCTTACGTCGACTGCACAGTTATGCTTGGAGACCGTCTTCTTCCGCGTTCAAGGAAGTCTTGGGGCGCTACAGTTCCTTTTATCAATGATGATGCATACAAGGGGGAATTCAGAAAGTGTTTGTGCCATTTCAACCACAAAGTGGAACATCAATTAAAATGCTTAACCACCTGAAAAATCTAATGATGTTTATGTAAAAAACTCATTTTCTGCAGCATTTAAATGGGGAAATATCGTGCCTTACCATCTTCAGAGAAGGACTCTGCAAATTTTTGGAATGAGTGCATTAAAGGACGAAACCCAACAAAGGTTAACTTAAAAAGTATTGTAGAAAATGTGGGGAAAAACTATTTGCTTAAACCTTACTCGAGTGGCTCACACCATAGCTGTTCACATTTCTTGTTGCGTTGCGACACTTGCTTCTGTCTAAGGGAAAAACTGCCTTCCTGGTTATGGAGGGCAAGTTGAATACTTGTCTCCAGATCTACAATGGTACTGCACCTGATAATTACCGATAAAGGGAAGCCAAATTAACAGGTAAATTTCTATTAAAATTATTCACGGGCACAAAATTTAGATGAAATAATTTAGAAATAATGGCCTATTTGACGTTATTCCTTCATTTAAGTGGGCAGGTCTGAGCGCACCAGTAGCACCCAAAATCTCCCATAGGACGGAAGGAGACCTACTGCTATGGCAAACTTGTGCTGTCGACGTGGGGAAGGGGTTGTAGGGGCTACTGACACTGCTAGCAGGCCAGTCCACTCGGCGAAGGTACAGTAGTGGGGCACCTGAGTGGCCCCTTTTCCCGAACTGAGAGTTAAACAAACAAATAATTACACATGCCTATCCACTACAGCCTGTAATAGGAGGCATTGTAAAATTCTTTTGATTCTGACTTTTGAAGCAAACATCTTTTAATGCCAAAGAGATTCCCTTAGTCTCATAGGGACGCGATAAAGTGTGCCTCCTCTAGGGGTTATAATTACCGGCTACCTTTACTAATGTAAACACTCCAGATAAGCAGGAATTTCCTACAATCGTAAATTGTCACAATGGTTACATCAAAGTGTGGTAAATAAATCATAGCTCTTGAATGAAACGAATGTGTATCCATGTCGCGATACTGGGATAACACACTCTCTCTCTGGAATGGATTAATTTACTGATCCTAGATCGCTATCCACTCCGATGTTGACACCGACTTCACTCCCTAACCAAAGGTCACGTTCAACCGCACCGCTGTTTTTCTAGCAGTGCAGCACTCACTGAACACACGACGACTTTTACCCGCTTGAAAGTCCAACCGTGAACCTGTCGTGAATGGGCAAGTAAGGTGAGTACACTCATGTATGCACGCAAGATACTCACACAATGTGTAGCTGTGAGAACACTTGGTCTTGTTAGCGGCTTGACGATGGAGAACAGGAGTGATACTGAGGAGAGAGGGCAGACGGAATCCACTGAGACAGCAACAGTTCCAGCACCGGCGTCCGTACCGACAGCTCCGAAGTTGACAATGGAGATGCATACGGGCGTGGCGATTGCGGCTAGGCTACATCAGGGTACCCGTAGCCTCGGTCCCACGCTGTTGGAGAGGGCACAGGGTGGTAAAGCCGTTGAGGCTGACAACTTGGCGAAGAGACGCATCCGCCCAGAGTGAAGCCTGATCAACCCTTCGGCTGATTGATGTGTATCACCTAGCTGATGTGGAGGTACTCTAATATTCTATTTTAATGAGTGTGTCTATCTTTGATCTCTTTTCTATTCCCTACTTATCTTTAATCTTAGGTTAGTAGTTCCTTAGTAAAATAAGTGTCATTATTTGAATATGGTCAGGGTGAAAATCATACTGCAGTTTTCCGCACAATGGTGGCCCCGCATAACAGTCATGAGGCATATCGAAACTAGTCCAAGCCGTAAGAACGGTGATTAGCTATGCAATGACCAGTTTATCGTTCTCCGGTTGGATTGCGGCTAACAAATAAAGCCGGGGGCAAGAAACGCATAGTTAGTAAACAAACCATCAAACATTAGTGCGAGATGAGCGATAGAGTGAAACAGTAGGTACTCGATTAATCGGTGGTTTTAGTCGCAATAAAGTATACGAAGACGTGGATAGCTACCGCCCAAAGAGAGAGCCTGTAGTCCTAATGACTGGTATGGCAGATGAAATTCGTTCCCTCATGTTTTGCCAGCTAATCAGCTCTGGCAAAGTTTATGCGACTGAAGAGGAACAATTTTCTGCAACAAAAACAGTGGATGTACAAGCTGGCATTAAAAAACCTCCCACTTAGGAAGATCGGACAACGCAGTAATAAACAGAGTCGCGGCCCTCCAATCCAATGGCGGCCTCTCATGCAAAAAAAGGCCAAGCATGTGTTTAATGGAAATCTGCATTTGATGCGATTAATAGAGGGGCAGTAATTTTGACGTTGACTGCGCCAGTGAAAACTCCTGAGAGAGAGAGAGAGAGAAAGGGAGGGAGAGGCTGAGGCGCGTGGGGAAAAATGTGGACGGAGTCTTGCTGATTTAGGTGGGGCAAAATTTGTCAGCAGCAGCGAGCAAGTCCAATTCCATGGGTCAGCATTAGCCTTACCTCAGCTTGCGTCCTCACGTGACTCCATTTTGGGCTTGAAACAGCGCGCTCCACGCAACAACAACAACAATGGCGATTTCGGTTTTAGAAAGGCCTGCACTAAGCAAGAGTATGCACCAGACAATCGAAAGCTTGATACTTTGCATCAAAATCAAGAATGATGCATCAACTCTCAAGCCTAGTGCCTAAGACAATCAGCGACCAAGCACCAATGTTGACATCAGACATTGCAGCCGTGTTTAGGGCCTGGCACAACACAACACATCAGTGGATTGGGTGGTGCACACTTCAAATCTTGGCATAAAAATGCCCGAGAACAAAGTGCGACAACTTTTTTGCGCCGCAAGACAGTTGGCAGTCTGAGAGAGCGCCAACTTAAAAAGCACTTATATCACCGAGTTGTGCACCGGATACAGATAAAAAAAACTTTATGAAATGAACTGTGTGACCGCTCTGGAAACAACGGGGGTAAAACATGGATCCGGTGAAAATTGGAAGCCGTGCTTAGGAGGAGCGCAAATGGCCAATTGTTTTACTGATAGAAAACAAATCCCGATTTATTTGCAAAAATTCAGACGGGATATACTCACCAACTTAAGGGCATCCCAAGTATGTCTACTTTGAGAAGAAACAAAGTTATTCCCGTCACAACCCCTAATGGAGGAAGACGAAACGAGGAGAGGTAATGGCACTCATTCGTGTATTTGTATCATCATCGTTGTTAATAATATCAATAGTAGTAATAATATCGTTAATGTTAGGGTTATGTATGTGTGTGTTTGTATGTATATCGTGTCTTCTGTATATATATTAGAATGCAACATTAGTTTGTAGTATATGTATTTACAGATGGGAGCCAAAGTAGACAGGGTTGAGGAGAGGGTGTAATTTATGGATGCCGGTGGGTGGGTGGTCCGCCTAGAAAGAGCGAAAGAGAAGGGGAGAAAAGGATGGAAGTGAAAAAAATCCATGGCGTTTCGCAGTGTCAAGTCATTGGGAGTAATTTGGTATCAGCGTCATCGGCAGCGAGTGAATACACTCACGCTTGCAAGGAAATAAAGCTGGTGGATGAGTGACGGCGTGGCAGTAGAGGATGACGATTTCACCCCCTGAAAGACACACACGGGGCGGGTGAAGGCTCAACCCTACACGGGTCCCCCACCACCAATCGCCCTGCACCCACCACCCCCAGCACCACTGCTACCGTTGGAGCGAAGGGAGCAAATCTCGCGCATAAGGGGCGAGAGGCCCTCGAGGGAGACAAGTTTGGCAAACTCCGTCATGCGGATCTCTAGGGAGCGCAAATCTATGAAGGCAAGGTGAAGGCGAGCGAAGAGCTCGGTGGCCTGGCGCAGGTGCTTGGGGCCCGCACGCCACCGAATGTAGGTCCAAAGGAAGACGAGGTAAACGCGCTTCGAGGACACCACCACCGACTGCAACTCGTCCGATAGCGAGTCATCGGAAAAGAGCTTAATCGCTAACAGCGTCATTCGTAGGATGTCGTCCTCCCCAGTTAACTCCTCCAAGTGGTTGAAGGCTGCCAACGTGTTCGCCTGATGCATGAAAGGAGATTGATAGAATGCCAGATGGTCAGAGCGTGCACGTACACCTACACTAGCCATCGACTTCATTTTGGCACCGGTAGATAATCTGTAACAAATCTAAAATACACGCGTTTGTGCACATAGAGAGTGCCACTTTGGCGAGCTGAGGGGAAACCAGGTAACAAGACGGTCCTTCGCGACTTTGAACTTTATGCTTTAATTGTCCGCAGATCCTAGTAGACTCCCATATTACGATTGTTGCCGGGGTTACTAGCCTACCGGTTCAACTGCACTGTAAACAATAACGGCGACTTGTAGGTCTCTACGCGTTAATACAATCTTCTGGAAAAGCAAAGGAGACTAATCAGATCCAATTTCAAGGCGATTATTGCTCTTGAAGAGCTGCTTCTTCCGAAATACACTTTGATAAAGCCAATGCACGTGCCTTACGTACAAAGAACCCATTGGGGAGGAGCAAGGGAACTAAAAGAAGGTTAAGAGGACGTTCAACAGGTAAAATTTGGAAGCAGATGTCTGATGTGTTCCTAAATGCCTGATTTATTCTTCTGACGCTAACGGGGCACCAGCCCACACCAGTTGTCTACTTTATAGTGGAAGAGGCACGTATTGTGATGTCAAGAGGAAATCAACTACTTTTAGGCAGACCACAGTCGTCACGTCGGCTACCAGCCCGGAAACACAAACAGGTTACAAGTGTCCCTTTTTAGTTTGGGAGAAATGACTGAACGAAATCACCCTACGAACAAATTGTCCGAGCTTAGACCAATAGAATGGAGATAAATAATAGTCCCAGTGGGGGCAATCAAACCTAATTTTGTTTTTGAGCAACAGTTTTAGTATTGTTGTCAAATGAAAATCGAAAATCTAGACTGCAGCAGTAGACCTTTCTCCGAGACCCCGGCAGCGAACGAGTCAGACCCCAGGCTTCAAGCTGAATTTACAAATGAGCAACTTGTAGAGCTTAACTTCCTACATCAAACATCGAAGTGAACCGGGGAAGTACACTTCTTGTGCAAGTAGGCTACTTCAGTCAGAGTGGTTAAGGATGGTCTTCTGCGGTTAGACCTTGAAAGCACAGTAGAGCCAAACGCCAAGCCACGTACATA
Source organism: Echinococcus granulosus (assembly GCF_000524195.1). NCBI lineage: Eukaryota > Metazoa > Platyhelminthes > Cestoda > Cyclophyllidea > Taeniidae > Echinococcus > Echinococcus granulosus. The sequence goes on along the minus strand of NW_020170393.1, from coordinate 454,912 downwards.
AATACACAATGGGGGAAAAATTGCCCCGTAGTCGGCTAGAAAGGCTAATGTGGATGAGTACTTGAGTAGTTTAAAGCTCCTGTAATAGAGCATCAGGTTTTGCCATTAATGCTAGTCCACAAGCGCCACGCCTGTAAAGGTCAGACTCCTGCACCAAGCAGACAGCTCAAAGGAGTTGCTGCTATGTCCAGACTGATTTGCTTCGCCGCATCTTCAGAGACGAATCAAGTGGTGCATTGGTGGTGGGAGTAAGCAAACCCCTCCGAAAATCGCGAATCTTAATTCCAATCTACAGAGACACTCAAAACAAAATAATAAGGAAATTGTGTCGACTTTTGGCCATCATTTCAACTTCAAGTACTACATCATTTCCGATAATGAGGCGAGACCAGATTTGAACGAATTAAAAACATTTGTATTCGACAAATAAACATAAATATATCTGATTGAGTCATACGAACAAATGATACCTCTTCAAATTGAGATTCACTCGGCTTGGGAACCTGGCAAAACTGAAAATGGCAACACAATGACAAAGGCAGGAATACTGCAAATGATTTGCCTAGTGTTCTGACTAAGGCATCCAAGCTGCCAACCTTTCTGCCCACCACACCTTCAAAGATGACTCAAGCAGCATAGATGAGCCGAAAGACAATAAGGGGATCAAAGGTGCACTCACCTTATAGAGCTCAAAGTCCTCCCTCAGACTGGTGGCAGCAGCAGCAGCAGAGGCAGCATGACGATGTTTGCCGGAAAGGAAGGCAGAAAAGGCCTTTTCATCGCTGACCACGGAGGGTGCTAGGTCGTCCAACATGGAGACCGTAACGGTGGTGAGGCTTCCGTCTGCCTGCTTCACAGGATAGCGCAACTTCCTAATTTCACGCTCAAAGAAGAAGGAGGAGTAGAGCACTATCATCCCGTAGATATTTGCCTGCGATAAAGAATAATTAAGTTGGTACACTTGCCTGCCACAAACCCACCCATAGAAACAAAAATTGCACGTTTTGGCTTCAATTCATCAAGACTAAAAAGATTTTCATTAGTAGACTGCAAAAATTAGTTGTCACCACGATCTAACAGTTACAAATGTTGACGTCAATCACTGATCACACTTATCTAATAAGGCATTAGTGGTATATGCTGAGCAAAAAAAAAATTATCCCGATTATGCAATTATGCATTGATTTCGTGTGCTAAACTACGAGTAAGATACTACCTGATCCTCCGGATTACCTCTACTGGTTGCGTTATTCGTCGTTGTTTCTCAGATGATCCAAATGAATAGGCATTAGCACCGGCCTTTCCTTTGATCGCTCAAAATTAAAATTTAGCCGTGTGAAATTAGATACTAATAATTACCGAGAAATTGGAGCAATCACTTCCTACAATGAAAACAACTTGAGGATTCGCCAGCCTAGTAACCCAACTCTGGAGCCGAGAGAAAAACTGAACCGCAAAGTTTGAAATACTAATTGAGGGAGACGAAAACTGTCGAATATGTGTCGCATATCCAAAAAACGCCTTGAGAAAAAAACTAAATGTCGCCTCCTGTGATAGTTCATAGAGGGTCAGATCATATAGAAGCCATAGTTCTACTACAGCAGGGCCAAAAAATGACTCAAATTCCCCTACAGTGGCAAATAAATAATCATGAGTAGCACATATTACACTTCAATCCCAAGAAGTTTAACAGGGATAGGGGAAAGTAGGAGGTAGCACGCCTACTCTCAGAAGACCCAGTTGAGCAGGTTTGCCGATTTCATTGAAGTAAGGGAGCATCTTGACCACACGTATGATGCGTCGAATGCAGGTGTCCATACGGTTGTACTCCTGTTCCAGAGTCTCCGCCGCATGAGTGTCCAACGGCTCTTCAGGCGAGAAGGGCTCACGGATACGCTGCACACACTCCGTAAGACACGTGAAGAGCCGCTCGTCTGGACGCTCCAACTCCAGTCCACCCGCCTCCGCAGCCACAACTGCTGAGGAAGAGGAGGAGGAGGAGGAGTTCAGTAGGCGACGGTGCTGCCGCAACAAAGCCCGACGACAGGTGCTGTGATAACAAAGGCTCTGGAAGTCACGGTAACGACACTGCCGTGGCCGCAGCAAACCCGAGCACCCTGTAGCCGTCGGTGTAGCGGCCGCTGAGTAGGGGCTCTGCACAAGCGCAACATGGGAGTTATCAGGAAAAGCTAGTGAGGTATCACTGAGTGAAATTTTACATCGCAGTTTTCGTCTGCATCCATCTAGCATTCGTTGGCACTTTATTAATGTGAAGAAAACATTAGAAGCCCCAAAAGTTAAACAACTTTTGAAAATCCGCGCAAATTTTGAACCCGACCAAAGATGCTCTTATTTCCGTTACTTTTCGGCCAACTAGCTTCGTATTTGTCTTATGTTGCATGTTATAACCTTCTTACAAGTGGGAGTTGCAACGATAAATAGAAAAGAATTAAGATTAAGCAGTTTTAGCTAATATTGTGGAAATGAACAAAGAGCTGTACCCGCTTACCTTCACGACGTGAATAAAGGCTCCGTAATAAGACCGACTTGAATAAAAAGCAGGTGAGAATCAGTTGTAAATAATACAATTTTAAAAGGAATTTTCTATGCTTCAAGATGATCAATGATTCCTCATCTCTTAACATCTTCCCAGGCGTAAAGACCAGTTTCGTGAAGAATTAGATGCCGCGAATTGATGTGAAATTGTAACAAAACAACCCTCCCCCAATCTATTAAAGAACACAGGTTTGCCAAATTAACCGGATAGCGATCGCTCCTAGCAGCGCAAGTAACGCGACATAGGAAAAAGCGAGAAAGGACTACTTATGGTTAATATAAATCCCAGAAATTTTCATCTGCGAACCAGAGCCAATTAAGGTGACCAATCACAGGTGTGGATGAAAAGGAAAAGAGATGGTGAAAGTGACAAATCACCTACAAGGTGAGAGCAGCGTTCGTGATGTGACAACAGGCACTGCGATTGCATCCACAGATAACGCGCACGGGGCAGAGAGGCAAAAAGGGGTCGGTGCAGCAATTCAGCGGTATCAACGCCGACTTTGCGTGAGCTGCTGCCACTACTTTCCGCATCCCCAACGAATCACAAACTTTGAAGAGAAAGACGATGGTACTCCTATATCTGATCAACCCAAAGTTGGGCAGGAGAAAGGAGTGCACGCAAACTATGGCCCTCCTCCCTCCCCTCCTGAGAGATATTCTACCCTGATTGAGCTACCCCTTCCTCCTTCCTCATCTACTTTCTCTCAATAGAAAAAGGCCAGACCAAAATATACCACCGTCATCGCTTTGCAAGTCACGACAGAATAGGGAAAGCGACACCTACTTCGATAGATTTGGCGGTCTCGGAGGGTGTTGAGGAGAGTCGAGGCGGTGGAAGATGAGGCAGAGAATGAGGTTGCTGCTGTTGTTGCTGCCAGGCGGTCGGTCGAGGAAGTCTGGCATCGAGGAAGGGGACAGCAGCAGCTGCAGCGGCAGCCGCAGCGGCGGCAGCAGCTGCAGCAGCGGAGCTCACTTCGGGCAGGAAGGGCGCCTCGGGAGGTGCAAACTGACCCGAAGGTGGAGGTTGTGGTGGCAGACGGTGGTGTGAGGCGGGATGATCGAAGGTATCGGCACCAGTGGTGCCAGCGCTCGTCCGGCCAGTGTTTGAAGCCATGGCTAGGTGGAACTTCATTGCAGCAGCGGCGGCCGCCTGGGGATCGGACAGCCCGCTCAGCGACATGAACTGACCCTGTCCGGCGCAGGAACCCGCCATGTCGGTGATTAGCTTCAGTGAGAGTATTGAAAACACAGCATCAGCCTCTCACCTCCAATCGACTCAAGTTGCTTTCACCTCGGGAAAAGACAACTTACGCCACACGTTGATTCACAACTTCGTGTGGGTAAGAATATGAATCGATTGAGCTAATTCAAATACAGTGTCGGGTGTCATAAGGTGAATCCCCCTTGATTCCATCCAGGAAACAAAATGATGTCCGAAACATGAGTCCAGCTGACAACATCGTAGTGGCCCACAACTTACGCTAAAGTGTCGATTCGTTTCGAACAAGTCAAAAAAGCCAAGCAATAAAACCTTGTGTTCTTCCTTAAAATTCAACCAGAACATAGGAAGTCAAGTTTGCCGGATAAATAAAAGTTCCCGATGCACGACTTTTTCCCTCATGCATAAAGTTATCACGAATGAAGCAGAATTAAAATTGCACGTCATTGGTAGGGCAGCAGCAGCAAGGACACACAGTTTGGGTAATTTCCTGTCCATTTGGTTTGGCCGGAGATGAGAATGGCTTATGGAGGGGGAAGGGGAACTAGAAGCCCCAACATATTTTAGACACACGTGCCTGGGGGTACCGCTTGCTGCAAAGGGGAGGAATGAATGGTACAGCAGATCAGATTAGTCAGTCAAGCATGGAATTGCAATCTAAGTTCGCAGCAAACAGCGAGTAAATTATGGCCCTGTTGACATTTATTGAAGCTAGTGAAATTCACAAATGTAAAGCCGTTGGTATTCAGAAAAGAAACAGTCGGGTAAGTTTAATTTGCCTTTCTTATTAATGATAACCCTCGCACATAAGTACAAGTCGAGCTGCGCTTTGCACAGAAAAAAACGAGTGCTCTGTCAGGTTCCCAAAAACTTATGCCATCAGTTCTTAAATTCTTCAGACACTATGCAACAACTTGTTGCCAAGTCAAAAACGTTTATAAGAACGGTGAATAAGGACTTGAGGACAACGAAAGAAGGAGTGAGAATGAAAGAACTAGCGTTTCCACGTGCTGCTAGCACGAGATCAAGCCTTCAAGGTAGTAGAATAAGCGCTCAACAGCTCAACAATTGAAAAAGTTGTTTATAAAATGGATAGGGAGACGTGGCATCAATATGAATGCAAAAAGGATCATCACACCAAACAATAAGCTGGAGGCCCACCCACAGCAGTGTCTTGATTAGGGATTTGTGCCATCAAAAGAACCTACCGCACGCACACACACACACACACACACACACACACACACACACACACACACACACACACACACACACACACACACACACACACACACACACACACACACACATGCACACACACACAAAGGCACACACCGGACTAAGGCAATCTCAAACGTGAGCGCGTCCTTCCAAGCACAAAAGCCCCCAGTAGATTAAAAAGACAGTAGTTAGGGCTTACACAGCCTTGAAATCATTTGACAGTGACAGCAGAACTTGAACCACACACACTTACCACTCATCAGGCAGGCCAAGTGGCAAGCACATCAAAGGTGGGGCGTATTAGGCGCAAATTACTGGTATGGTGGAGTGAGCTGAGCGGTAGCATGGAAAGCGGGAGGCATCACCAACAGTCAGGCAAATGCTGGGCACGTGTGTGCAACTACATTCCAGATGTTAGGGTCGGAAAAACGATAACAGCGGCGGCAGTGGTGGTTGCGTTACAGGCTACCCATAATGTGAGTGGCGGTGGTGGTGCTGGTGGTGGAGGTGTGTCGAAGCTATGCACTTCAGAGCTATGTGAATACGAGCGTGTGTGTACGCGTGTGCATGCCAGCAGAGCGGTTGACGTGACTTACTGGCAACACATAGCAGCTGTACACACGCCTCTCCACGAACATGGAGATAGCACACATAGCTAGTTGGATGCATGCCTCTAAGCACAGAAATTTCCATGTGCCAACCACCCCAACCAACGCGATCCCAGGTGGGAGCAACAGACAAAGCGAATCATACGCCCCAACTACGGCAACGACCTCAGCCCACAAAGGGCTACTCGTTTGAAGAAAGCATCAGGCAAAGCCACCGATAGTGGTGCATCTGCCATAAAAGAAATTGATCTGGCCCATTAGAATAAACAGTGGTTCATATATTTAGGGATATTAAATTAGTAAACGGTGGCATGCCCGTATAACCAAGGAGTTGACCGATATATGTCTGAAGAATCCATCACCACCATTTTACAGGAAGTACCCCAACAAGATAAGAAAACTACACCAAACAGTGGGATCTGCACACCTTAATACCGTAGAAACCACTCCAAATGAAATTTACCGCACCATTTCAACCGATAGACGCTGAAAGCATAGTGGTGGAAGTAAAGCGTGATTACTGATTTAGGCATATCGCGACACACTGTTGAAGAAAAAAGTTAGTTAACCAGATTGTTTGTGAAAAGGTGTCTGCCTGCCGCCTTGAAATATTGAGAGGAAAAGAACAAAGCCACAAATGCAGGTTACTTACTGAGCCATGGCAATCACACAGTGTACCAGCCACGAAGCGTAACAATTGAGCCCATTGGACACAAAACGATGAAGATGTTCACGCACTTAGTGGAGCTTAAAATTGGAACGACGACATTGCTAATGCAAAATCAAGCGGGAACGAGGACGGAACGCAAAAAGTTGATCTGCATAGGTATTGCGGGAGGGGAGGGGCATTGAGGTGTAACGAAGTAGCAACTGCCAATTTGAATAATTTAGATAAGTCCCTACAACGGCTGAAGAATCAAAATTCCGCTCAATCAGACAGGTCTCCTTGTTGTAAAGCCCTTTCAGGGGATACATTATGCTAGCATAATTACCGATCTTAGGGAAAAAAGGTTGAAATCCAGAAATTATATTAACCATAGCAGGAGGTAATGCTAACAGAGTTTACGCAAAACAACGTCCAAACGCCCTGCTTCAAAGAGTATAAAGACACGCCGCTCTAAGATTAAAATGAGGAAACAGAAAAGTGGATCATGCCTAAGAAGACTGAGGCTAGCAAGCACAAGAGCTCCATTTGAATCTCAAAAGAAGAAATTATACCACAAGAAGTTGATGAGTATGAAGTCAAACAACAACAAAGACCCGCGCATATCATTAGCCACTCATTCAGTTGCCCTTGATGAACGTGAATAATCCTTTCTAAAACAAAACAGAGCGCCAAAGTGGTGCAGATCTAGCTGGGTAATTAACAAGCCAGTTGATGTAGACACTCGAACGAGTCATGTGTCAAAGACACGAGACTACCACAAGTTGCTCTGCCGTTGCTATTCCTGCGGCAGGCATAGTAAAAGACAGAGTAACAAATAATAGCCTCCACTGGAACTCATTTCAGCAAATAGAGCTGCGCAGTTTCAATTTGGGCACTACTCATATCAAACCCTTGGTACTGAAAGAAACTAAAAATACTGTGGTATTTTAGCATTGTGGCGCAGTGGAACCCGGAACCAGGGCCATAAACGCCTGCACTATTGCCAAGTCAGTTTTAGCAGTCGCAAGAGCGAGTCGTCAACCGCAAAAAACAAGGCATCAAGGAAGGAGAGCGGAGACATAAGTCAAGTAATAAAGATGTCAAGCGCAAGGAGAGAGGAGGTGGGTGTGTAGGTAGTTGAACGAGAGGCAGGCGAGAGTCAAGTGAGAGAGAGCACTTAATGGTCGTAAAAGCGGAACTAAAATCGCTGATCATAAAACCGGAACTGGCATTATGGGCAGCAACAGTGAGGAAGGAAGGAAGAAGGGAGTGTTTGATAAGGGTGGAAGCAGGGAAAAAGCGGATAAGGCGAGCCGGATAGGAATGAAATATTTGGTATGGAGCAGAAACAGAGTAGTCAAAACGTTGCCTTAAGCCATTTCCACAGATCGTGAAGCCTCGGTATGAGGGGAACAGTTCTTTCGAACAACAATTTCACAATGGGGAAACAGACTAATGGAAAAAACATCCAAAAAAGCTGTAACAGGCACGAAATAGCAAACTCAGTTCCTGCAGTTTACTTCAGAGAATACGAACAACCAACCTGAAAACTGACTGATCAAAACACTTCAAAAGAGCAAATTGACATTAACTACATGTTATAATCGTAAAATGAGACTGATAACCAGTTTGCAAGGTGAGGGGCACAAAACGTTAAAAGCTGAGACGATAGCAATCGTCTTGTGAGTAACCCGAAACATGATCCTAGTAGCACAATCAACTTTCATTACCCAAAATATGCGTTAAAGCGGAAGGCACTATCTAGAGAAGGTAGGGCGACTCAATAGCAAATGGTCTCAACAGAAAATATTTTGTTGGGGACAGAGGAGGTAACGCAGAGAAAGAAAAAGATGACACACGTATACACATGAAAACGGTGTGAACTCATAAGGACACGAGCACTACACAGACACACACACACACACACACAATCCGAGGTCACACGCGCACAAGCGGATTCGTAAGAACGCGCTACGCCATTCAAGAACAGCAGCCATACCAACGCCAGTAACGCACTGACAGCACAATTTGAACGTGTATCTACACGAAAATGAGAGAGGAATGAGAAGTGAATGAATACGACAATGTTATTTGAACTGTAAATCAAAAGCCCCCCCCCAATGAAGGCGGTATGTGCGAACGGTAAACAAGTGTTTATCGAGATTCACAACGAGAATTACTTCGAGGCGAGTTTAGCCAGACAAAATTCGGCCCTATTTGTGCACAGTAAATGGGTAGAATATCGGCCATGCTGGATGCAGTTTAGGGCTGCCGATGTCCACTCGCCTTACAAATAGCGCATTAGGGAGGGGGAAGGAGGAGTGCATTGTTCCACTTTGACTGAGTCATACAACGTGAATGCACACTGTCAATACAGATGCTCGTAGTCCTTACTATTTTACAACGTCGTGCGTTGATAGGCAGATCCACTAAGCGATCGAGAGGCGCCTAGGCAGATGCTTAGTAACAGACAGTTCGAGGCAGTGGGTAAAAAACTGCTGAAGAAAGAGGAGAGTGATGAAAACAAAGTGACTGTAAGAAAAGTAGCCCCAATGACGAAGTGAAGAGCCAAAGCAGGCAAGTAGAAACACGATAGCACGCACACACGCACTTCACGAGGTCGCGTCCTCACAGCAATGGGCGTACACCTCTAAGGTCTGTGCGTACGAGGTCATCCTCACACCCTGTGCTGTGTACTCGGGTAGATGTGTACCTCACCCTGCACGACCTCGGGGTTCAACAGAACACAGCGGTGCACGCCAGCGTGCACATGCGCAAGGCAAGTGTAGCGTCCACGGGTCGATGCGGTAGTCTGTAGGCGCTTGCACCTTCACCATTCGCCTTACTGCCTTTCACAAGAGCCTATACTCCAGTGGCCGCTATGCACATTTTGCATAAGACAAAAGGCCTTTCTACTTTAGCTGACACAACTAAGGATATGTTGAAGATTCAAGCTGCAAAACAAGATAAACACAAAGCCAAGTGCTTGAGGATAAGCATTTTAAAAGCGCAAATCACAAGAGATCGAGGGAGAAAAGACTAGCGCAAATGACCTGTGGGTAGGGGAGGGGCGTGAACATCTCCACATCTTTCAAACGAAGTTAATAAAGTAGTCAAAGCAAGAACGATTAACGCCAGTTTTCGGAGGGGAAGAGCGGTGAGTGTCGACTCGGTGACAGCGTGTGAAAAGCTAATTAGCTTGTAAGGGTGTTTTCAAGAGAGGATGGGGTGGGGTGAGGGAACACGCGCATGAGGGTGACAACCTACTACCGTCACCACCACTCCAAGTGAAAGGTAACTTTACCACAGCAAAAAAAAACAGGTTTTAAAATACGCTACTTTAAGTGGGCAAAATGCATAAAGAGGAAAGGTTGCTAGGCTGCAACTCACAGTGTTGAAAGTTCGTGAAGCCATGAAGTCGTGCGCATCAGTGGGGAAGTGTGAAGCGGACATACGAGGGCTCTGAAGGTGTTGTGAGTGGTGCAGAGTGGCAGATGAGGTGGCTGAGACAGGAAAGGCCCCGACAGCGCCCGTGGGGGTGGAGAAGGGGAGTAGACCCGGCGGTGCCGCTGAACCACCCCCACCTCCTCCGCCCCCACCACCACCTCCATCCCCATCATCGTTTGTCAGATGTTGCTTTCGGCGCTTCGGCTTTGCGCGCTGTTCCAACTTCTCGGGGGCTAAAAGGGGGGCAGTAATTAAGATGAATTAGTAGTTAACTTATGCGGAGAGTACTAATACCAACCAAAAAAGTTTAGAAGCAAAATCATAATTACACCAATTGGATACAAATACTTTAAGCTTTCGTATTTTACAGAAATTACGCTTTCTTTGTCATCTATACGGACGGATTTGTTGTACAACCCAAAGTACAAAGACAAATGAAGATGTCTGAAATACTTGATACATCGGGGCCGGGGGGGGCCTAAATAGGTACGAGAGAAGCCACAACTACTGCACCCCAAGGTGCGAAAGAGTAGAACAAAGAGCCAACCCACTTATCCCTCCTCCGAGTGAGGACTAAGTGGTGATTAGTGGTGCACACACGAAACCGATGGCTATAAAAATTTCCTTTAACACCCAAACAACAAAGACGCGAGAGAGCGCGCCTCATTAGTCAGTAGAGAAGCACCGAAGTAAGTTTATTTCGTTCATACCGAAAGGCACCGCTATCATGGAATTTTTGCTATAAAATCGCAGCATTTGGGAGAGTGAAAGGAAGAGCAGTCGGAAAATGGCCCCATCATTTTGACAAATGTTCCAACGCAAACACAGTTGACGGCTGTGAGAGACTGCCCTTTGGAAAGCATTTTCACATAAACTAGATGCAATTCTGCGCCGCAATCCCGTCTCGCTTCTGTCCGTGCCTCCTAAGGTTAGCCGTAAGGAGGGGATTTACAGCGCAGCACACACACACACACGCACAACAGATGTAAATGAATTACGGATGCTATTTGCCTTGAAAATGAAGGCAATGTCGGGTCTGCAGTTGAAACAAATGGTAGTGTTAAACATAAACAATAAAAATGGGGGTGTGATCATAAAAAGTGGTGTTTATTATTAATATAAATAAGTATTTATGCTGGTACGGGTGTACTTGATTTTGAAGGATCTTGTGGAGTCATCGAGGCGTCATGGTTGCACCGGCGTGACCTAAAATCTGCTTACTTTACACAAATCAAATGAAGGATAGAGAATCGAGCACGGTAAAATTTTGAGCAAAAGTACAGCGACTGTTGAGACACTTTAAAGGTGATTTGTGCACAAAGGCGAGATTTTGTGAACAGGATTTGGGTGTACTATTAGGGATTTGAAAGCGCAGCTAACCTAATGTGGTGTTGGGCTCAAGTAGAGGGTGGTTATAAGATGGTTCACCACATGATAACGCAAAGCCCTTACCAAAAAACCACCCGCGCCCATTGGAATAGGTTAGGTGATGATGGTGACGCAAGTTGGGCTAATGGCTGGTTCGCTCATTCCCTCTCTCTCACCCCACCAAGCCCACACAATAACAGCTGTAACACAGTTGTGGTTAGAATAAAGTTGAAGTGACGACAAGCTGTTTTACTTAATTGCTACGACAAATGCGCGTCTATTTTTTGTCTCAGGACAATCGAAATCCACTAAACACAACGGTCTGTTGGATATAGAGATGCAAAATTAGCCCGGAAAAGTTGAAGACGGCATCGAGCTAGTAAGGGGTAGTTAGGCGGGAGGAAGAAAGTCGCATGCAGTCGCTAGTATCGCAGACACACGTGTTCGGTAACTGAGTGAGGGAAACAGGCCCTCGCTCCTACTGCCTTCACAGGCTTGACCACATATGCACACAAAAATGTTTAATTTAAGCATTGTATTACATACACACACACACGTGGACACAGAACAAGAAGTACAGTCCTGTAGAGCATCGTGGCGACACGAGAAGTCAAATTGGAGCATACAGGTACGCAGCAGTCGGTTAGAAAGAAGGCTAGAAGGGGAAGTGGAAACAGTCCCTCTGTGATTAAAATCAGTGAGTGATGGCAGAAACGACAATCACATTCAATGACAATGGGATTGCACTACATCTATCGGAGACAACCAACTAGAGAGGTAGCCTGGTAGTTTTAAGGAGTTAAAAGTGAGCCGAAGACCGTACACTAATTAGAAGTGACTGCCTCACCTCTGCCTAAGCCCTATTTGCTAGAGGGGAAATCCATACACTAGTTAGTCAATCCTCCAACAGATGCTGTGGCAGATGGAGGCAGTGTTGAGTAAACAAGACATTAATAGGTCTGGGGGAGATGACGCTGTTCTCAGCAAACTTACACGCACATGTAACTTGGCTAAATATCTTTCCTAGGTAATGAAGGAGAACGAGTGGGAAGAGAGAGATAGTGGGAAAAGCTAAGAGGGCATCCGGAACGCTGGCCACCAAAAGCGCTGCATACATACACACACAAACCCGTACCGCGCATAACGCAACGCGATGGACGCACGCACACACGCACGCGGGCGTACATAGGCACACACAGTTTATAACATTTATAAATAATTTATGGGTTAACGAGGGGTCATAATGCCAATACTTTGAGATTAAATACACACACGCACGTACACACACGAGCCCATGTACCCCAGTACCTATGGTATCGATGGGTAATGAAACGCAGCGAGGTACGTCTTCACGCACCACCGCAACTTTTGAAGTTTAGGTAGCGGCTAACAATTTACAGAGATCTCGTAGGACTAAGGTGGATGCAAGTACAGATGGCAGTACTTGAGGGGGTAAATAAGTGACTATGGGGTGCAACTCCCAAGGTCGATAGGACAAACACCACGAGGGTGCGTACACGACACCGAGACTCGAGCAGCGATACCACTGCAGGAAATTTCGAGAGCAAGAGTCGAGAAGAATGAGACGCTTCATTCTAAACCTGTGTGAGTATTCAGTACTAGCGAAGAGCGGAAGCCGATGGTGATTTTTATGTGACAAGTGAGCCAAATGTTCAATCATCATTCCATGTAACAAAAGGTAGAGGCAACAGTGACTGCGAGACACGTTACAGGTAAATGGGTAATTTAGTCAGACCTCTTCAGACTTATGATAAAACAAGCACTACTGTAGTCAAAAAGTCTTTGGCAATGGGTAAATTAAATCAACAATTTATCGTAACGGAAAAGGTCCCCTACTGGGGGGACTGTTTGATGTCAATGTGGTTCCGGAGCACGTTATGAAAGCGCTTTATTGAAGCTTTTTTGAGGAATCACAGTGAGAGTCCTTTTAATTCTGTATTAAAAACTGAGGCAGAAGGGCTATCATGAACAGTTAGTACCAAAACATATGTTAATGCCCTTATAGTTAGCCGATTTAGCACAGAGAATAGCAGCCAAGTTAGTTTTCAAGGAAGTGTTACCGAAAATAAACGCTGAAAATGAAATAAAACAAGGTTCCTTGAACAATCAATTCAACTGATTATTACTAATACTGTGAACCAATTATTACACACGATGTTTAAGAGGTTCCAGAGGCATTAGAATTCCATTGAGACCAAAAGCGGTTGCAGTGAAGGCAAACTGACGAAACATTCTTGTTGACCGTACAACTTTACCGGAATGCCAAGGCAGACTCAAGATGAAAGGGTCAAAATTGAGTAGGCAACCTAACCAACCGAGGATGGAGAAAAGGCGGCGGTCGGGCCAGTAGCAGGAATGACTCACAAGTCAAGTGAAAGGGAAGGGAGCCATGCGCGTCTTAGCCGCTTGTGCCAGAAAGAACTTGAGACGCCGCCGCCTCCGCCGCCACTGCCACCGAACGCATAGGGGCTCAGGCATATACACACACACACACGTAGGTGCATGCATGGACTCAATAAAATCACACTACAACGACAACCTTTATTACGGTACTTAGCCGGCCACTCGCCTAACATCCCTCTCGCTCAGTCTGCCCACTTGGGATAGCAAGGGCTATTTGCAGTCCACTTTAACTAATCACACATCACGGTGTATGCAGACTAGACCAAGACAGACCAAATTACCGTTTTGGCTCTGGGATAGCCCAACTCAATCCAAAGGACCCAGGTGTATTCTAAATCGACTTCATAGGCGGGATAATTGGAGTTCTCAGGCGCCTGTGCCATTAAAAGCGGTACTAATTATTCGCCTTTTTTCTGTCTCAAAGGCAGAATCGAAGACCCGAAGCTAATTACAGCGCCAGACGGCCTACATGCAAGAGTGCTGGAGAGCACACGCACGCACAGCGCGAACCACCCAAAGCCTGGACTTTTGCAGACAAAGGGGACGTCACAAACATCTAGGCTGTTGAAAGGTGTGCGTCAGGTGGAACGAGTGGAACCAAAAAAAAAAAACAAGACAACCCAGTTGCCGACTTGTTGTCGTCACAGCAAATTAAATTGTGGCGCGGTGGGTAAAATTGGCAGTGACCACAATTGGTGTCGCTTAGCCTTACACCAAAAGTTCATCAACTCTGACCCGTTAAAGCCAAGTGATTTTCAATGGGAAACAAAAGAAGGCATTGGGACACGTCAACTACCATGTTTTGATAGAAAAGTCGACCACCACAGCCCACACGTTTTACCGTTTCAACACGACGCCAATTATCAGGAATAATTTTGACCAATTAAACTGCTACTCAAAAAACAAAAACTGTCCTAATCCTCTGGCCAAAATACCCTATATCTGTTGCATTATTTTCAACTCAGCCCATTTGTTAGTGGCACGATTTTCTGCAATCAGGAGCCATCCTAAACTGATAAAAACACGTCGCACATATGTGACGGCGGGCATAGGTAAGAAAATTAAGGCACGCATACGTAGCTCTCTGTTAGCAAACATTACTTAAAGGACTAACAAAGGAGCAGATTGAGATACTGATTAAACACAAGGAGGAATTCGATTAGGAATTACTTGAGCAAGGCAAGATAAAAAATGTTTGCAAATCCCATCTATCGGCTGGTATGGCGAGTTGAAGCGAGACGCCAGCTCACCGAAATGTGATGCAAATAGGAGGACCACAATACGCTTTTAGCGGTGACAAGTAGTTAATTCAACGTCATCATCCATGTGAGATAAGAAACAAAGTAACAGTTCGTCAGCTTGCAAACCAATGGGATAGCGCAAGCGCTATGAAATTGGACCGAAGCAGTGAAATATTGACAAGAGCCAGAAATATGCACAAGGAACAGTTGTTGTCCCCGAAACCAACCTCTGCAATGAAGTATCCCAAACCAAAATATTTATACTGCTAACGTGGGACACAATGGCCAAGGTGGACGCAAGATGAAAGCCAAGAGGACGCATAAGCGAGACTCAAACCCAGCAAAAATTTGGTTACCACAATTGAAGGAAGGAACAGAGAACAAAAAGGCAACATCATTTGGTGGAGGAGGTGAATGATCGACGGTCGGTGCACCAAAGCGCTACCAAAACGCGCGTGAGAAAGAGAAGAATGGAGAATTGTCACGCATCGAAGGCTGCTGTAGCTTCAACTATAAAAAAATTCAAGTAACTTTTCCATGCTCGGAAGCATCGTCAATCCCATTACTGAGATGACCGTTAATCATATCAGATAAGGAGGAAGGAAGTTGACAATACCAAATACACGAGATATAAAGGAAGGAGGAGGTAGGGGGATATTAATGACAAAATTGCGTGACTTCAAAGAAAAAAATAACAGTGAAGTGCCAAAGGCGCTGTTGCAGTAAGATCGGAATAAAAAGTATCCTGAGCACGAGAAACCCAAAAAAGTACAGACAGGAGGGAAAATCAAAGAAACTTTAATACTTTGCAACAGTCCAGTCTGTAGACGAAAGGTTCTCATGAATGAGCCAAAGTTTGCAAAATGGGAGCTATGTGGATTCACAACTCCTCCCGTCGCTTTAGTTCTTTTATGGCATCGTTCGGTGACAACGAAGGGGAATGCTTAGTCGACGAAGGGTATGCAAATGTATCGCAATGGCATTGCATGGAAACCTGGAGCCTATGAGAACGTTCTTGTTGAAGATCCAGCCAAAACCCCCAAGAAACAGGACCGATGTGAGTCGTAAGCATGAAGGCGCCTTGCTACTTTTTCAATCATCCACAAAGGGTCAATTATCCCAACAACAATGCTGAACGAACCGTTTCCACGGCCTTTTGATCACAGATCCCGAGAGGATGAAGTTGTTAAGCCAGGGGCAGCGAGGAAGGCTACGTATTGCCAGTAATTTATGGAGTGAAATTCGACTACACATACATACAATATGATGTAAATTAGAGCAACTGTGGGTCAAACAGTGAACATGTGATGCATCCTCCAACCACTTTCCATTCCATACTGAGAAAGCTAAGTATGGAAGGACAACGTCCACACGAGAATTTGCGCCACCAAGGGAAGTAAGGGAAGGTTGAATATAAACAGCAAAGCTTAACTGATGCAAAAATGAGGTGTAGCGGAAAATAGTTAGCCGGTGTGCCTCACTCACGAAAAGGTACAGCAAACAAGAAAAAGAGCGGCGCGTATGTGGGGAATGTGGAGAGCAATTTGGCGCTGAGGGTGTACACGAGGGGAACACAGGAAATCGACAATACAACGATAAAATGAGCCCATTTAGGCGGCCGTTTATGTGCGCATATATTTGCCACACGCATATATGTACAGGTGCTTTTATCTCAACCTCTACGCAAAGGTGCGCGCACACACCTACGCCTGCATGTATACATACACAATCCAGGACCTCTCGCTCTCATGATGGCCGCAATAAAGAAGGAAGGAGGCAGGAAAATACTAGTTCTTCCAGTTACTCTATGATAACTTACCTGACCTTAAGAACTACTCAAACAGGAATTCTACAAACTGACAAAAAATGGGGACTCGGCAGAAGCCTGTGTGCGTTTGTGGGAGGTGAAACCGCATGCATGAACGCTCCCGAAGGCGAAAAAAGGGAGGGGCGTGCAAACAAAATTGTTTTGGAGCTTGTTGTTAAGAGGGTAAAAGGCAGGGTAGTTTTTGCTGTAGTCATGCCCGAGTTAGCCGACATTTTACCGAGCATTCCCTTAACCAGCTCTCAACCTGTCAGCCAATCAAAAAGCCTTAAATATATTTAAGGGTATTGATTCCCGTGTGGCGAGTGGAATCACGAGAAAATAATAAAAGATGGCAAAAAAACTAATCCCTGCAACAAAACGAGCGAAAAAAAGAAAGCTAGCAGAATCCGGTGATATACATACACTTAGATCAGCTGATGACATAAAAAAACACTGGAAGTTCTCCACTACTTTCAAATCGAAATTACTCGAAGATCGCACACAGATGCCTAGACAATATCGGCAATTCACTCCCAATTTCGGCTACCAGTGTAATGAGTGGGTACCTATTCACTACGTTGTGAAATAAAGCATGAGGGAGCTAAAGGTAAAAACCGAATGCCTTTACAATAAAAGTGCAAATCGAGTCAATAAGACGCGAAGGAAAAGAGGGAATGGGGTACGCGCTCGTTTCCCCAATCACAAAAGGGATCGTGGATAGTCACACGCACGCTTGTGCAAATACACACTGAGGGGAAAATAAGACAGGGAAATGGAGGCTACTTACGCAGAATCAACTCCTTTTTCATTCCGACTGCAAGACACTTTTCAAGTCGGCAGGAAGGGCAGTGCTTTCGTTGACTTCCCTCAATGTTACAGTCGCCATTTCTACCACAGGCCTTGATCTAGAAGGAAGGAACAGTAACACCGTGAAATAGAAAAAAAAACGTGGTAGCACCCCCCCCCCCTAAAAAGCATTCTTTCGATGTCTACTTAATAATAAAGCAAAACAGAACCTGTATTTAGGACGTTGGAACAGGAAAAGGCACATAAATGTCCAGATTTGGTAGAAAAGTAATGGTTACTAATTCAGAGTCAGTGAAGAAGAGACTGACCTAAAAGCTAAAACTGAACTTGAGAGGAACGAGTCCAAATATTACGCCTACTGTTCCAAATGCATGAATTCACAAAAAACGGGCTATCGGCCGCGTAGATAAGGACTTTGTAAATCATCGTTTTTGCTTTTTAAACAAAAAGCTTTGCATAAAGCGCCATTGTTTTCACGATTGTTACACTTTCCAAGAAATATAAAATGGGGAAACTTTAAGAACCCAAAAGCCGAGGGAGCCTTGAGGTTAAATCGAAAGTAAACACGAAAAAGTCTCCATAAAATAGACGATTTTGCAAGCAAAAATAGACAAAGAATAAGTGAAATATAAGGTAACTCGGAGATAGTTTCAACAATACACCAAAGAAGCAACATTATTTGCAATGTGTAGAAGAAATGCACCTTTTCCTTCGGCTTAAGAGCGTTCCGGCGGAAGAATGCCTTACAGCTTTCACATGTTAGACGATCGAAATTATATCCGGAAGCAGGTTCACCACACACAACACAAACGCGAGCCGCCTCCATTCCACCCGCCTTCCTGCGCCGTGTCCTAACAACATGCCCAGTGGAGCTCTGGCTGCGTTCCGGGTACAACTCATGACCAGAATTATCTGAGAAGCTATTGTAATGATCAAGACCATGAATACCTGAACGATGTCCAAAATCAAGCGATTGTTCATTGTTTCCAAGGTGGCTATCCTCAGCATGATTACCGTGACCTCCTAGCCCATGGTAGCTTGAAGACCGACAGAAATCAGACCGCCCAGCACAATGGGAGAAATTTTTGAAGAGAAGCTGAGCATTATGACTGCAGGAATTCATAGGATAGGTTGGCACATGAGAAGAGAGATTAACGTTATGAAATAAGGAGCTTGTGTCCTTTAGCATTGGATTGTCAGGTGCACAACTGTCTCCACGCGTAAAATGTGTCTGATCGTTGCCGTGAAGTGCCATCTTAATCGTTTTGGTGATATTGTTATTTAATGATCTTTTTTATCGGGATAAACTAACCATAACCCGAAACCGGTACTTCTAACACCGCGCGTATATGCGAGACCCGCACTCAGATAAGTAAAACAAAATTAGGTGACATTTGACACTTTTTCCTTATTGTGTTAAAATTATTTTCATCATTTGCGTAAGCTACAAAGCTCAAAAAATTCTAATCGCGGTTTTTGTTTTATATAAAGAAAAAGTATACTAACGAAGCCTGCTTTTATGCGGTAACCACTGTTCTTAGACACTACTCGTGTATATGCACGCAATTATTTCTGTCAATAATGATCTAGGACCTTGCAAAGCGTTGAATATTCCCCAAAGGTAGAAGAAACCACAATGCCACTTTAGAATATGCATTATTGACATACAAGGGGTCCAAATGGGCTGCTGGCGTAGCGCCCCCGGACGCCCTGAAGACGAAAGAAGACACAATACTTGGGCAAAATATATACATTCAGCACGGAGAAGGTGTCTGGGCTATTGGCATGGCCCAAAAGGCCAGCCCACCCAGCGAGGTACGAGGGGGCTAATTCAAAGTACAAAAGTGGCGCCTCACCAATGCCGAGGGATAAACCACCATCGTATTACATAGCCTCCCTCCTCTTTTGAGCGTCGTCCCCGGCGCTCCCACAGGTCAACCTCCCGCGTCAGCCATTACAACGTAGTCGGTGCAGTAAAGTAACACCCACGAACCGACCGTGCTAGTCACCAAATTGGCGCGCAACTGAGGGATACTTGACCTCAAAGTCGCTGATCCCTCTTGGCAGCTTGACTGGATCTGGAGTTTCATCTGGTTCAGGGATTTGATTCAGGACGGTAGGGGAAATCCGTAACGAAACTTCCAATGGTTCACGGCCAGGGTCACTTCGGTTGTTAATAGCTTTTCTGCAGAACACGGGACTGGGAGAGATTCCGAAGGTGGATGTCAGCATCAACCCTTCTATTAGGGGTCATCACCATTCTCCCATCCGTAGCATATGCACTTCTTCCGCACCACTAAGGCTTATCACGCAGAAGTGGAAAATCAGGATACATGTCCTTTAAGATCGGGTTCGCTTTCCGCTGCCACCAGTGTAGCGTCCCAAGACTCCCTGAAGACAAAAGAAGACAAAATACTCGGGCAGAATATATATTTAGCGCCAGTCCACCCAGCGAGGTAGAAGAGGCTTATTCGAAGTACAAAAATGGCGCCTCATCAGTGCCGAGGGATAAACCACTATCGTATTACACTGGCATGGCGCAAATGCCATGTTGCCCGGCTAAAGTACAGTCGCATAGCTTTAAATGTCCGCGAACCCAAAACGAAGAGTCATAAAAACAAGTTGGTTACCAGTAAAACTGTATTATTAGAAGTGAGTTATGCAGACTAAAATCATGTTTTAAGCGCATAGCTATGATAGTATTCTTTGCACGGGAAAATAGTAATGTACAGCGCTTTTCCGATTATTCCGGTGATTTCCCATGTTCAATTCAAAAATATCTTTCTCAGACTTGAAGTAGACTTATTAGCCATTGGTTTACAATCCAACAGGATTTTGCCTAATGCAAGGGTAGAATTCGTTAGTCGTTTGTGGATTTTCGTAGTTTTCCAGTGTGAAGAGTTTCGGCAATGGTTGGAAAGACGATGGAGGAAAAGATAAAGGAAATCATAAATACTCGGGGATTTCACTGCATTAGGCTCTCTTTCGATCCGAAGGAGAAGATTTTCTTGCAGTTTTCAGCAATAAAATAAGCACACCATCGCCATGACTATTCATGGAAAAGGGAATACTCAGGAATTACGACTAAGGCCTAAGAAGATAGCATCAATTAGGGTGTCAACACCAAATACAATGGTCGTTGTATCTGAATGTGGAAGCTAAGAGTGATGTGATTATGAGGAGAACAGAGACGACATCGAGTAGGTAAATTAGGGTAACCGTTTGCCTGTGAGTTAAGGCGAACTCGAAGCAAATTTCGTGGCAAAAGAGAGGCACTCGCTCAGGAATGGAAACTATGAAAGACAGGTTACATGATACTGCCCACAGCGTAGGAGTATTCAAACACTACCACGCTTCTCTTGTTCCGTAAATGCAGTCCCATTAAAGCGTTGGCACATTCAGAGGGGCTTGGATGGAGAACATGGGTTCGGGAGCTGAGGAAAAGGAGGCATCCAGTAGTGCGTATTACAATATGACGGCTCATGAAGGCAACCACGCAGACTATGCAGCAGAGATTGCTGATGAAAACATTGCCATGGTCGAGCAGACTCAACGTCACCTGACGGAGGTAAGGGAGGCAAGTATCCAATGGACCATATGCCACCTAACCAACTGTGTTTTAATGTCACGTATGCCTTAGCTGGAGCACTTATGTCCACTACGTAATATACTTTGCTTCGGCAACAGCAATTATGCGTAAGCGTCTCCCCTGCTCCAATATTTGCTGGGGCTAAAGCTAATGTTGCGTGTTTTAAGAGCAACGGAAATGATTGGATTACATGAACATTTCTAGCTGTCGGTCTGAAAAAATGATTGCCTCTTACAAAGTGTCGCAAATGTCTTATTCAGCAAAAAATGTTTCCATCCTCCTAGATCCCTCATAGATGATGCAATGTGCCCTTTAAGCTTTAACCGCATGGATGCAATTTTTACAAACCTAGAATGGCACCTACCTTAGTAAATTTGTTTAAAAATGACGAGGCCGAATATGCCTTCACATTCAAACTAGGACTTACTGTAGCACCTCGAGACTTTCCTGAAGAGGGAAGAAGAAAATAACAGAAGAGAATACGTATTTTAGATGTACGATAGGGCTGAAGGGCTGTTGGCATAGCCTAGAGGCAAGCCCACCCGGCGGAGGTGCAATGGTGGTGCCCCTAAGTGGTTTCTCTACCAAGACCGGGAGTTCAACAAACAACCAACGTATTACATGATTGCTTCCAGTGTGAGGTGGTTGACTATGATGTCAATTGCTTAGGGAGGCGGTGAAGATTTGAACACATCTTAAGACAGTAAAATCTACGCAGCAATCAGCACGTGACACTGTTTCGCGCATCCGCCTGTTAATTTTTGTCCTTCTCCCATTGTCTAATGGGTAGTGAAGTTCACTTGTACGTAAAAACTTCAAAGAAATGTTTAAAATTTAATCTATTTCACCCTTATTTCAACCCTTCCTGAGATTTCCCTAACAGTGCCACCTTATCCTCCTGCAGTAGATACCATCTCATGCAACAGTAAAACCGTTTCGACGATCTAAATGGGGTTGGTAATTAAAAAAAGCCGAAGAAAGTATTCTACGGAATGAAAATTCAACTGGTAGAGAACCACCAATAATATAAAAAAGGAAATTCCGATTAAAACCGCTTTGTACGAGGCGTTGCTCAATTGATCGTAACGAATGAGCTAAAAGCGTATTTAAATGATTAAGTAGTACAGAAGGCCATTGTCTGTGCCTCCATCAGCATCTCTCTTCGTGAAATGTTGCAACGGGACTCAAAGCACGAGGAAGCCAAATAAATTATCGTCGATACTAATTGAAATTAACCTCAAAAATGTTAACATCAAAACGCATGCATGGGTGTACACAATTCCCTAGGGTTCATCCTCACATCTTTGTGCTTCCAACCAACTCCACTATCTTCTCATCAATCAGTCTCTTTTCAATGAAGCGAAGTACCGAGTAGACGGCCTCCTGTGTTTTGCCCTCCACAATCAGGACCCAACCTCGCAGGCCCTCCTCCTTTCGCAGATGGTCATTGAGCCGAAGCACCACCCGTACCTCCTTTGTCGAAATATACGCAGACGCGGAGGTGAGGTCGGACAGGCAGGAGGTGAGCTTTACCAGTCGTTTTAACGGCCATGCCTCTGGATCGGTGAGGAAGCACTTTATTCTACACGGAAATTCGCATCCGCAGCGTATGTCTGCCACAAAGGGACTCACTATCGGTCCCTTGTTCGCATCTCCAAGTTGATAATTGATTCGAGCGTTCCGTGCACTGATACTCAGACCTTGACTGGCGCAATGAGGACAGGGGTCGTTTGTGACATAGACCTGAGGAGTAGATTTTGAAAGAGTGTCCTCATACTTCGAGAGGTCCAGCTCACTAATGGGAGTCGCCTCCGCATGCTGCGCCCTATTTGGGTCGGATTCTGGAGACTCCTCAATTAAAATGCACTCCCCTCGACACCGCATCACTATATTGTAGGGGTCGGTTTGATTACCTCTGAGGTAGTCAATGAGACCACGGAGGGTCCTAGAACTGGGCAGTGGGGGGACCTTGACTAATCGGCGTCCACCTCGAAAGACAAGGGGATAGGTCTTCGCTGTATGCGCTGCCTCACAGTTCTCCTCCGCCATCAACAGACACGCTGTAATGGCACATACTTGCCCACATGATGGCACGGCTGACGAACCCGTGACAGTTCTCACGTGGTCAAAGCGTGCCCCAGTAATAAAATCCCCTAGGAAGTAGGTTGATGTATCTTTTACTAACCTCCTTGTCGATGAACCGATTTGTAAAACACCACTATTTATTGGGGATACTTCGGAGGACGTGAAATTGTTTATTGTTACCCAACACTTCAAGTAAGAATATGTATGCCAAAATTTTTATGTCTTTACCCATTGTTCGCGAGGAAGTGGCAAGTGTTGGATGAGAACACCGCTGTAGGGAGGCATTATTAAGATTGAATGAGCTTAATAATCAAAACACGGACGAGCCGCCAGAAGAGCAATGAGGAAGGATAAAATCACATGAGTAAAACATAAGTAAAAACCCCGGAGGGTAGAGAAGGAGATGTGGGAGGAAAAAGAGGTATTCACAATAGCGGTAAATCGAGGAAGGAGGCGTCGTCGAGATTCCTATTTACACTGATTTTCAATGACGCCTTGGAAGTGTTTCACACGCTCGGCAACACTTGGACGTCGGCCACCATCGACGCTATCTGGTAGGGATAAAGCACAACAAAAAACATTCAGAAAAAGAGATGCTAAAATTACCAAGATGCATGCAGTTCAAAAAGCAATTTAAGATTCCATGAGACGGTTTCTTGATTCAGCCTCTTCTTTGATACTGGTAGCTCTGTTTTTAAAATAAGGGTTATAAAGAGGACTCAAGTAAAACTATACTCGGTAGCGCCTCCTGCCACATTTATACACCTCGTATTTAGAAGGCTTCCACAACTCGGCGTAGGATTTAACTCTTCTTGGTAGGTTATAAGTGAAAAGCTGTCATTGTACGTGTTATGGATTTACGTTTCAAAGTCGCAAATTTAACCTTCTCACGAAGTCCTTCGGCTCACACAACTTTAGGATGGATGGTTACGTGTTTATCGGGAGGCCACACGCCGACTTTCCACTCACTGGCCGGGTGTTAGCAAGAATGACTGCCAAGACCGTGGAGCAAGCGCCATCAGTCCGGATGTGACCGACTTACCGCCTATAAAACATTCACCATTTAAATGTCTTGCTTCGAGGCGGTGAGTGTCCTCGCCTTCACCACACTACGCTTAAAGTCTGGAGTGGGGACAAATACCAATCCGCAGATTTGGGTCCTACACACTACTGTTGTCTGTCACCCGGTTCGCACTGGCCTTCGGTGTAACAAGATTAGAATTAGCGCCTACTATGGTGGATTGCGCACATCCGCAAGGCCGAAATTCCCAACTCCACAAGAATCCTCCCTAAGAACAAGTTAGCATCCACCCCTTTGAGTGATACCGCTATCTCGATCACATTATGTACATGGTCGTGCTCAAACTCACTTTTCACCTCGCCAGAAGCACATAACGCTACCTACGATTTGTATACAAACCGTGAAGAGCGTCAACTCCACTTAACAGGAAACAGTCGACTGCCTACCATTCTTAATGTCAACGTTTACACATTAACCATGCTTCTTTCAGTGTTTTCGTAAACCCAAATCACAAGTACACATTCGATCTTGCAAATTTTGCTAGTGTGACGGGTACGCAGATGCACACGGTGAAATGTAGGCATTGAATGAAGAAGCAGCATCATGCTCATGCACAGCCCTGGAAAGGGGGAATGCTGGCGGTACTTTAACGCTGAAAAGCATACGCAGGAAGGGGTAAGCAGTTTACTGCCGCTTTTAAACATGTTTGTCCCCATCAAGACCGCCGCAAGTGTCACTCCTAACTTGCTCCAATAGATGCATACAGTCGCTGCAAAGCCCTTTGTAAGCGAAAATGCAGCGGAGCATTTGATGTTAGTCGGGGTGAATCTGAGCCAAGCAAGAGGTAAATCATGCGCTGAAGGGTAGAAAAAACTTACATCTGGGTGGATGACTGTGAAATGCAAGAACAACACCATTCATTGATTCTCCGAGTCAAAACTCATTATTGGTTTTTAGTTTCTTGACCGAAATACAGATATAGAATCGGAGATTTTGGGTGAAGCAGAGTGTAGAAATTTATTTTAGTAACAAATATTAGTTAGAATTTTCTAACTCCTCAAAAGTGTTTAAAAAAGTGGGAGCATTAACTTGTGGAAACTCAAATCGCAGGGGATAGCTTGCTTCGTCAATTTTCACTTTCCTGAGACCCCAGCGTAGCATAGACCGTATTTTAGCACTGGATTATAGTACTACTGTCAATTACTGGCTCATAATGAGAGAAAAGCAAAAACCAAGAGTGATTAGAGGAGAACTTAATCCATAATACTGGCAGAACTAGCAAGATCTGGGTTTTTGTTACACGTGGATTTGTTTCCCACGTCAAATTACAGCATCCATTTCAAAAGGTAATCTGAGAAATCATTCACACGCAGGCGAAAATGCATCGAAGTAAACGGTTGGAACTACCATTGCAAACCAAAAAGGTCTCATCTAGGTACAAGCCTCTTGCAGCTAAACACGGAGCACCTAAGCTGCGTTGAGGGAGGAACGAGAAGATGAATCTCACCACTGAGGGTCTGATCAGCACTCTGGGTGCGTCGATGTTCAAGTTCGAAGTCGTAGGACCTTGAAGTGGCAATGGCGGAGGCGGGATGGCCACGGTTGTGCAGGTGGTCCGTGGAAACATTGTGTTTGAAGGGAACCCTCACAGAGTAAATGGCCTTTGGGCCGCAGTGAATTCGACTAGGGGAAAGGAGAGAGGTAAACATTACGCCACATTAACCTGATCTTTAAACAAAAAGTATTTAATTGCAGGACCACATTTCGTGACTGCTCCCCCTCAGACTGCCCAGTCACGCAGAATGGAGGCGAATTAATGAACCAGACGAGACAGGTAGGTAGTGGCTGACTTGATCACTTATCTGAGGGTTTCAATTCTGCAGGGCCACCCACGCCTAATTTCAATCTTCTGTACAATGACCGCAGTCGCTTTTGTCCATCCATTCTTGTAGTTTGTTGATGATGTTGCTTCTATTAGAGAAGAATTAGAGGGCGACTTCTACACAAATGTCACAATCACAGGCCGCAGCTCGAGTAAAAACTTGACCGAGTCTGTACGACTAGTTGCTGGGCGATTTCTTGGTTACATTCATGGCCCATTTATCTGACCAAGTCTACATAACCGATAGGAAGAAGCTAATTCTCTCTCCTCTTTTTGACGGGGAGTAACGGGACATTTTGCGAGCGAGAACCGATAACTTAGGTGCAGGTACGAATTTCGTGATTTTCAAAAACGGTAAGTTTGCCGAAAACATTACAATTAATCTGAGTAGAACATGAATATTCCAAGTTTGCACTACTTTAACTGTTCGTTTAACTCCTGGTCTTGGCAACAGGCCGCTTGGAGCTCCATCATTGTACGCTCACCAGGCAGCCTGACCTCTGGGCCATGCCAGTGACCTCCAGGTCCCTCTGTGCGTCAACAATATATATTTCGCCCCAGTGTTATGGCACGTTTTGTCCTCAGGGAAGTTTCAGTGTGCTATAAGTTGATCAGTGTACGCGAATCAACGCTTGTTTAGCAGATTCTAACGCGTTTGCTAACACCATCACGTATATGTTGTTCTTTACCACCTCGTGATAGCTGAGAATAACCAAACTTTCAGTTTTTGCATAATATTTAAGAAAGTTACTGGCACTTGGGACCACCCAAACTGATTTAAACGTCTAGGCTGCGGTTGTAGACTTTCCCCGGGGATTCCTCGCAGCAAATGTGTTGGCTAGCACCTAAGAATTTCTGTGACAAGATGTTTTTTTCGTGGCAAAAGCAAAATAAGTCAGCTCTTTAAAAATGTCTTACATAGGTAAAAATACCACGTGCTCCTTCCTAGCAGCTCTAATTTTTACCAAGCGATTCAACGACACCATATCGCCTCGGACCGAAAATACCGCGCAAGTATGAAAGCACCAAAAATAGGTAAAGTCTGCTTAAGGAGCTAAGCTTTGAAGAAAACAATATAACGGATGAAAAGTTGATGTTGTCCAAGAAATTTCACAAAATAAGCAGAGGCCCGTACTCAGAGGTGTTTGAACGCGTGATGCTTGGACCGGTGCTGAAGGTGGCGGCGGGAGTGCGGAATTTGAATGTGCTGCGATGTGGGTCGTCAACAGAGGAGGAAGACTTGTAGGTCAGAGGCGAGTACGTGGAGGCCGAACGTGCAACGCCCGTGGAATACTTGCGGTCTGACGTGGTGCGGAGAGCCGAGCTCTGCTTGACAAGAAAATTGGAGCTCCTTTTATCATTTAAGTAGGAATCACAATCGCGATCTTACAGTCATGTCAATATAAAGATTGCGATGTGTGATTGAAGGGGGAATGGACATTGGCTTTCTATCTTACAGTTCATACAGAATGTAATTTTAAATGCAAATCAAATTCTAGGATATCCGGTCTGTCAAAGACAATCTCATTTCTCGTTCATAGTTCGACCAGCTCAACGCAGATATTGGAGGTACGATGGTCTCATAACGAGTTTCTGCATCATTTATTAAAATATGTAGCTAATGGTAAACATAAATCATAATTTTGGGGGCTTACTTCTGATAGATGCAAAACTACGCTATGATCAAGTTCATACAAGTGATTAGAAGAAAGGAATAGTTGATAGTAAATAAGAGCGTTTGATAGGCAGGTAAATATAGGGTCCAGGGTTAAACAGAGTAAACTAAAATGGTTAATTTAAATCTTGTACATTTTCAAGTTCGCTATGTGCACCTAGAAGAAACCTGGATGCTGCAGCGAGGTGAGTAGTCAAGTAAGAACGACCTACTAACTCCCCGCGCGGCCGGTAGGCGATGCAAGTGATTGAATTAGTTCTGTGTGGTGGTGGACGCAGCTAGCTGCGGTGTTCTGGAGTAAGCATGATTCAGCAATCACCCAATTTCCGTGCACAATCCGTCGAAACACACACACACACGACAACGCAAGAAATGTGGGTCAGGAGATATACGCGTTCGTACGAGCAGGTACACACAAAGTCCAGAGAAGACTCTGCATATTACCAACACAGCCTTCTTAGACTAACACACTGCAATAGGTAATTCTCCAATCTTCCTTCGATATCCATCATTATGACGCTGTAATTGACCTCTACTGACCGCAAATACGCTAATTTTCACGAGGGCACCAGTTATTACCCAATTCATATCATTTACTAAAGTTTAAGTGTTTAGTCCGTAATTTATGAAGTTACTGTGGCCAAGTCACAAAAGTACTACTTTAAAGTGCCCACCTCCTCCTTCCACGCTGCCTTGTCTAGGGATGAGTGCTCCGCGCGTGGAGGGTTGAGGGGTCCAGGTTCACCGGCATCCCGTAGCCTACTTCCACCATACGACGCTTTCCACTCCGTGCTGAAGGAAATAACAAAAATGAGCAATTGGATGGATGGAAGCGGATTATGGGCGGCAGGGCTAGCCCGTTCCCTTTACTGCACGCAAGGGATCCGAAATGCAGCAGAAAACCCAAACTAATGGACGCTGGCGCCGCTGGTCCCGATTAGGGGAAAAAAGCTAAGAGCAACTGTACTTACCCACACCGATAATGATGATAAGTAGGTATATTTTCTACTATCAAGCTAAGTTGCAATTATGATCAACTTGCATACCTGAACTACCAATGTTCCAATGAATGTCGCCAAGGGAAAGGGGGTTCACGGGTGGAGAGTGTTTAGGTCACTAATGAAATAGCTAAAAATACAAAATTATCAAAATCTCGTTTGTCTGGTAGGACTTAACGTTAAATTTGCTAAAAATTTGTACCGAGTTGGATCACACCGCTGATCCGGTCATCTTCCATAAGTAGAAAACATCAAGGAAAATTATACCTACGGCTACGTTTGCATCAATCAAAGGAATGCAATCATTTTCATGCAGCTTTATTTTGGAAAAAAATGCTTCGAATTTGAAGGTGCAAGATTCGGTTAAAAAAAACTGTGGACGATTTCACTACCCCATTTAATGCAATGCAGCAGGTATATCCATTTGCAGAGAGGAAATGGGAGGTTAATTGACAGATAAAAATGTCAGACGCTTTGAGGTTCTATCGTTTGGATGAACTTGAAATATTAGAATATAACTGCGAATCGGAGAGCTGCCAGCCACTCGTTGAACTCTGGACTAATTGACGTTCTATAAACACAGTCCCCGATATTGTCAGGAGGTAAATCACTGTGAAGGGAGTGCTGTGGCTGCAGAATTTGGAATATTTCCTTCATACTTGATTAAACGCATGTTTTGAGGGTAAATTGCGAACCACAGATACGAGAAATAGATGGAGAATTTGACAGGGGCTCGTCAAATTTTGCCACAAGATCAGTTGCAATTCAAAACCGACGTTTCCTCCCTATTCGATGCGCGAAAGTCGAATAAACACCACTTCCACGAGAGCTTTTTTTATAGAAACCTTTAAATTGATCAGTTGGAGATCAGAAGATGTGTGGTGAAGCATATGTAATGGTCGGCATCTGGTAACGGTTTATGCTCCATCACTTCGATAATAGACCCTTCCAACCAAACAGGATGTGCCTCGGTAGAATTTATCTCAAAGTTGATTTTTTTGGCCTCCCAGTGATATGAAAAGGTAAAAATCTACGAGCACATATGACAGGTGTTGGGTTTCAACCGGGTGGAATGTGTACACCGGGCTTTAAGAAAAAAAATCAGCTTTACGGTCATCGTGCTGTATTAAAAGACGTTTTTTTTCGGGAAGCATAAACGCATTCTTGATCATTTGATTTTAAATCATGGCTGCAGAGAGGCGAAGTGAAAAAGGCCTATTTTTCCCCATATTCATTAGAATTAAATTAAAAGGAGAAAGAAAACTTTTTGCGTGTCAATTGGGGCAGCCTCAAAAGTCGAAGTGGGAGTGCCTTGCTACACACAGAGGGGTTACCACTTAAGGAAGCAGCCTAATTCTTGGTAGACCTTAGCAAAAAAAGCGTTCTGCAGAAAGTGGTGGGTAGTTTGCCTGTGGCAGCCAGTAGATAACTGTAAAATTATATCCCATCTGTCAAACATTTATGAGGGAGTTCAAACAATGCCCTGCATCAGCTGATCAGTTGTCGTCCAAACCCGATAGGCCAGAAATTTTCTTCACTTTCAAGGTTCTAACATAAGTGGGGAAAAAGACCATTCAGTATTTTTACAAAAAGTCAAGAAAAACAGTTTTCCTATTGTTCAAAGTTTGAAAGGAACATTAGACATTATAGGTGGGGTCACACTCCACTATGGCGGGGAGGAACAAGTGCCACTACCTCTATTTAGAGTGTAAGGAGGTCAAGCTTAAGCAACGGATTCTACTCATAAAGTGTTATGCTTTAAAAATTACATAAAGATGAAGGTTAGTAAAAATGACTCCGGCTAACAGCTTAGCTCCTAAAATTTGGAGCACTAACAATGCGAGAATAATAAATAATTATGGAAGGAAAGCAATGGGTTATGAGTATGACTTTCTGGTGGATACCGCTATCAAGAAGACAACTTAAAGAGAAGGCAGAAGACTGCAGCCACAATGTTCATGAAGTGCTTTTGCGTGATTTGTGACACTCTACTGACAGTTATTCGATGACCTCGATGTGGAGTCGACACAAAAGTGGGCGAAAATGGCCTTCAGTTGTGGTTGATTTAGTTTCATAGTGGTCCATTTGGCTAAAAATACAGAACTGGAGCCACACTTGCCTAGAGATCGGTAACAGAGAAATGGGCAAAAGGCAAACCACAAACCACGTTAGAAGGAAACACTTGACACAATCACTACCTAGATTGCCTCCTTTGAGTCGGGCGTCGCATATGGGTGACAAAGGATCTTTATCACCCCATAATTACTGGCTACGCCAATTTCAACCAAATACAGATTGGTTGACTTTGGAACGGTAAAATGGATGTTGATATGAAGACAGATATTCTGGCTAAGAAAGACAATAACAGGACAATAGAACACCTGAGATGTGGTGATCTCAGCAACAACCGTGCAAATTCGGATAGATTTGACCTGATTTCTTAGATAAAAGTTGGAAATTCGAGGTGGAAATGCACAGTGGATATATCATACAACTCAGTGTTCAAAAGACCTCATTTACATCGCTGCCGTCCTTGCGCCACCGAGAGGAAGGTACGTTTAAAAAGTTGAGGTGAAAAGCTCACGTGGTAGATAACAGCGGAGCGGTTGGATGCAAAGGGGCGACGCGTTGGTTTCGAAGAGCCAGACTGCGGTCCAGTTGGTCTCGCATTTCCTTCAACATCTCCAACTACAAAATGAGAAGTGAAGTGTGTTGAGCAGAGCGGAGAGAAGGGGGGCGGAAGGAGAGGCTATTTCGAGGGCGCTTGATACATGGCTGTGCCCGATCCCAGCGTGAGCTCTCAAAACCTTCAATGAGAACCATTTTTATTAGAATGCACTTTTGTTGTGAAGATTTTATCTTTATGTGCCTTCATAGAATTTATGCTGAATGACAAATTGAAATGTGAGATCTCGAAAAAAAAAAACATTTCTGTGACAACAAGGAAAGTGTGGCATTACGAGGAAATTTCTCAAGCAATCCATGAATACCACTGAGAACTGAGACCAAGCATTGTTTGTTTGAACGCTGCATATACGGAGACAAAATGCACGAGTCAGTAAACCCAAATCCGCCTTCAAGCTCTGGAGAACAAACTAGGGGGATGTTTAAGATGTGCGTTTCAGTTGTGGATCCTGGCATGATCAGCTGATCTGACGTTTGGGAAGTGTTGAGCAGTGCGGCTATAAAATGCATTTTAGGTCATTTTCAGCAGTAAACGTACTGATGGGTCTAAAGTGATGAATTAAGCCATTCTTTCATCACTAAGTTATTACTTAGATGGCGGCAACTGACACACTTACCATTCAAATTTTACCTAGGGAAAAAGATGCTCGACAAGTGAGCATCGCCGAGCATTATCCAAACACAGTTCGGCACAACATTCATGGACAGAATGAAGCCGCGAGTGAGATTTTTCTCAATTATCTACCACGACTTCGCAGGTTTCTCACTGAGACGCAAGTGGGAAATGAACGCTTTTCCTTTTTTTACTTGGAGTGCCCAGCTGCATTGTACTTTTCCCCCAAGGATTGCTCAAGGAAAAATTAAAATCTCGCGTCAACTTTCTATGGAAATGTTTACTACGTATTTTCAATAAGTTTTAAGGTTGGGGTTTGACAGCCAACACAACTGAAGGGTCTTGTGTCGACCCTCACCAACTGGACGAATGCCTCCGCTCTTGGCTATTCACTTCTCACGAAGAATGCCTACTGCAAGTGTCCACACTTGCGACTACATGCGTGTGTAAATAGGAAATAGGCAAAACCCTCACCACATGACTACCAGATGCTAATTTCTTTCGACAAAAAGTGAGCAAAACATTCTGAGAAAGAGACTTTCGAACAACCAAAGGAAGAAAAGCCATTTATCCACCACAGTTTTGCTACACTTCAGTGTTAAGTGTCGTTTTGTGCCAAAATTTGTCTTCCGTTTGACCACGAAAATCAGGAGTGATTTTGGCTTGTAGTACGCAAAGACTTAGGCTTGTGGAGCTTCGTGCTACATCGAGTCTAGGCGAATTTGTACTGCGATTCACGTAACTTCAACCCACTATCTGCATTCAACAAGCAACAAGCGAGTGTCGAATTATTCGACGGTTTTACCAGACCAAAACAAGTACTTACGGAACATATTAAGCTACGGAACTCAAATTACAACTACCGGAAACTTTGTCATTAGAAAGACCCAGCGTCACACATACGTGACGCATGCTCTTTGCCAATTTCATGGTAACTAACTGCATTAAGTTAAATTTAAAACAGCTAAACAAACAAAAAACAGTTTTCAGCTTTCATAAGCAACGGAACTTATAGTAAAATATCTTTTGGAGGCTATGATGGTTCATGTTTTCTTCCAAAATTCCAAATATTCGTACTCTTTAATTGCTAAAAGAGTTTGTGTCATTGTCTTGCAATCTTACTAAAAAAAACGACCTCGTCAAGTCAACCTCCTGTTTTAAACAACATTTTAGCATTGAAAGGTCCACTTTTTGGTTGACATACAAGGAAGTGAGCGACGATGTCACATTAATCTTCGTTTACCACTTTTTTGCAAATGCGAAGTAGTATCTATACATTGGTAATGGGAATTTATAAAGAACGCTGAAAATGAAGGAGAACGTACCGTTGCATCCACATCCATCTCCTCCCAACTGCTGTACTGCTTGCTCTTCAGCGGAAGCACCTTGGTTGGTCTTAGAATCCGGTCAGCAGCTGTGAAAAGAGCTCAAAATGTAGACACCACATCCGCTTTATGTCTTTATCAACAGACAACACTGTAAAGTAGCTAACAATGTGCTCAAAAGGTGTGGAAAACACTGAAGCAAAGCATTCACACAAACAATCCCAACTGCATTTCAAGGTACTCCTCGCAATGTGACATTCAGTCGAATTCCTTCATAACTCGTGGGAATTAAATCTCTACCACTGCAATCATTTGGGTTCGAAAATATTATTATGAGTTATAAAAGGGCCGTGCAACCTGGTTTGTTATGGAAGAAAAACATGAAGTACTTCCTAAAATATCAGGAAGAATGAACATGAACCCCCAAACGCTTCTTATTTTATCTGCAAGGCAGCGTAAAAAGGATAAACCGAGATTCAAAACTAACGATACAGCCGGTTGGAGGGCATCACAACAGCACTGGCGGAATGACAATTTTTAGACACGAGGAAAGTGTACATTCCAAAACGGATTTCGGCCTGATGCCAGCGAAACTTACAAAACCGGAGGAGAAAAGAAAAAAAATTCCGCGAATGTGTAGCCTGTATAGCCAATGCTAGAAAGTCTTAAAAGAATGCTTTGCTGATACAGAAGAAAAAAATATGCAGTTAACTTTCAGATACACCTGTGTGTTATGGATCCGCATGGGAGCTATTTGAACTGCCTTCGGTGGCAAAGTTCGCAGGATCTTTGTTGCTTTTTGCGCACTTTTTCATAGAAAGCAACAGGTAACAACAACTGTTCTATTTTGGACAGACTTTTTACGTGTCAAAAACATGTCAGAGCGATCTTATTTTAACTGTAGTCGACGCTTTTTAAGGAGTAAAGTTGTCATTGTATTGTGTGTAAGCAGGCCAGAATATGTGTGCACACTGGGGTAGACGGACGTTTGAGGGTTCATCACTCTTAGCTTTTCACTAATTCAAAATTTTATAATAGAAAACATTCAACGTAAAAGTAAGCCAAATTCAAATTCGGTGCGCAGTTTACCTACTAATTGGGTGGTTAGGGAAGGTTGCTGCGAGATATGGGAGAGCAAGCGTGATGAATAAAAAACCACCGACCCCTTATTTTGAAAATTAAGCTTCAAAATCAATCATCTATTGGCGTTTCCCCACTTCTAGATGTTGGCTGCTTCAGAATCTTCCACTTTTACAAGACAAGAGATTTGGGGCAGCTCATGGTGTAGTGAAATTTAGATGGAGTAAAGTCTTCCGCGAACCAAAAAAGTGATGCCTACTTGATAAAAACTTGGAACAGATCACTCGCACCTTCCATGAACATTTCAAGTTGTATTATTTTCCACACCAGCACAAATACCACGAAGTAATGTGTACGAACGTATCGAGTGTTTTGTCAGTAACTGACAATTCACTAGGGAGTGGGTCGTTAGACTACAGACAAACTTGCAGCAGCTTACCAAGACACACAAGAAACGAATTTTAACACAACTGTTACAAATTCATCACTTAATTTCCACGGATTTAAAATTCATCTTTAAGTAAAATAAATGACCAAGGATTCAGCCCACCCTTGTTGTCGAGAGGATGAAGAGAGGCTCGATTAGTGGCTGAGGCGTCAGTAGTGGAGGAGGGTGCTTGGGAGTACATCGTGGTCTCGGTGGAGTCCCAGCTGCCACGTTCGACAGAGAAGCGCCGACCAGGTGCCTCGTGGGTCATGAGAGAGCGACTGCGTTGAATGGCACTGCTGGGGGGCACCTCGTGGGCTAGTAGATACCGCGTCTCCACCAGCACTCGCGGCGAGGGCGGCGACACGGACTCTCTGCCGTCCGAATTTAACTCTACCTGCTCCACATTCTGCCGATTAGTCGTGACGATAGAGGCGGTGCGAACCACGGTAGGACAAACCTTTGGGGGCGCCACTGATGACACGCTTTTCATTGGATTCGTCTCCACCGCCTCGGTAGGCTACAATTCGTGTGAGGATGTTATAAAATCATGTTTAAAATGGATTTTTCTCCAATTAAATGTCTACAGATACTTAGTCTGACTAAGAAGTGGACGGCAATAACAGTCAATTTAATCCTCAGGTTTGGTGTTCATAGAGAAGAAGCGGAATAGAGGGTAGGAGCCTTGCGTGGTAGCCGATGCAGATTACATAATGCTGTGTGGGTGTATACGCGAATGCGCGTGGTGATAGGCGGAGCAGAGAACAATGACAATGACGGGGTTACTCACACGCACATACCCACCAACCCCACCAGTGTTGCTGTTTCTGGACGGTCACATGCATACCCGCAGGCAGTGACATCGGTACTAGCATCTCAAATGAGAGAAGCCCACACGCCAAAACACATCCATCCGCTGCCGCACACATTCACACCGCCGATTCGTCACATTGCATACGGCTCTTCGTGAGTCACTTTGACGGCGGCTCATCGAAGTTGTGCAATTTGGCACACACGAATGTTGTCATT
This sequence comes from Echinococcus granulosus, assembly GCF_000524195.1. Lineage (NCBI taxonomy): Eukaryota > Metazoa > Platyhelminthes > Cestoda > Cyclophyllidea > Taeniidae > Echinococcus > Echinococcus granulosus. Next base: position 419,156 of record NW_020170393.1, on the reverse strand, counting down.
TGAAAAAGAGCGAAAGATAACGCAAAGTAGCTAGAAGCAGAAATTTATGCGACTGGACAAGAAAGACATTTAGTTGCGTAAAAAAGCGACGAAGACACTTTATCCACCCTTCTGTTTGAAAACGCATTAGTGTTTCCGTGCCTACCTTTTGCTCCAGTGAAGTACGGAAAAAAGTGTCCGCTCAGCGTACTTCTTTCCTCTCGGGATGGGAAATCAAGGAGCACATTTCAAATGTCTTAATGGAGGATGTAAAAACTGTTTTCAAATACTAGACGCATTAGAGGTGAATAAGGGTCTGAACTTAAGCGACCTGCTCGATGCTGTTCTGTCTCCTCTATACCTTCTTTTCGCTGCCTCGATGACGAGGCGCGTTAATAAACGGAGGTCACTGTTGTTGTCCGACCCAAAGACCGACCTATCGGTGACCCAGATTTATGGCTCACTGCACGCGTGTACGTACAGATGCAGTGACGAAGGAAAGAGGGGTAGTTAAGCAAACATCCTGTTCTGCGCACGCACTCATGAACCGTCTTGGAATAAAACCGACCAAAGTTTAAAAGATGATAACACTTACGTCTACCTGGAGAGATGGATTAGGTGATGCAGAGGTAACGGTGGCGTTGCGACACGAGGGAGTCTGGCCGTTGCGCTTCCGCAGTTCGTGCGTAGGCACGGCAGCAGCGACGCAGCCCAGTCCGAGATTGCGGGCCAGGGTGAGACGAACCTCGGAGCCAGCCAGACTGACTAGACGCGCCGCCGCATCCTGCAATAACCCACGAGTCTCCTGTCCGTCTACTGCCAGAATTCGATCTCCCGGACCAATTACTGGCTGTGGTGGTGGCTCGCTTTCCTCCTCGCCCAGCCAACGCGCCTGGGAGGCTCCTCCGCCCGGTGTCACGGATTTCACATAGATACCCAGGTCACTTCCGTCCTCGGACTATTTTTTGGGGAATCCAATAGGGGTACAGCAAATAAAGCTGCTATATTTTAAGGCTTTTCTAAGCATTTAGTTAAACATCGGGATAGGCATTTGTTATTCACAAAAATAACCTCTGAATATGTATCTCAATTTGACTTGAGCATTATTAAAATGTCATGGTGGATTCGTTGTAGGTTTCCGAGAAACATTTCGCCTATAATGTTGAATAAAATCCATTTGTTTCGGTCTTTTGGTGACGATGAGCAGCGAGGATAGGTGACAAAAAGTAATTTAGTCACATGGACTGTATTGCATTGGGTATGCATATAAAACGCGACTACCGACCACACCTAGGCGCTAAAAGCGTTCCCAGCTCGAGGTAAATGGACGCGTACTTACTCGGGCGGCAACGATACTGAGGCCGAGATTGTTACCGATTTTGGGCACTGAGACGGTGAAAACCCGCACATTCCTTGCTTCTTCCGCTTTCAGGGACTCGGAAGTGTTAGTTGACCCGAAATCAAACGCAGATTCAGGTGAGGGTGAGTCAGGTTGGCTGACTTCTGTCTTTCCCTCAAGTGGGGGGGAGGGAGCCTCAAAAGCTGGTGGAGTCTAAAATGAAGGCACGTTAAGAACACCTGAGACTGGAGTCACATCAAATACTACAGACAATTGGATCGGCCTCATCCAGTCTACACTCCCATACTTCAAATTGACTGTTTCATGTTTTGCAATGAGGAATTTCATGGACATTAAAGAAAGGTACATTACTGCTGTGATGTAAGTTGTCTATATCTAATGTGTCCCACTGCCATCACGACAGGAAATCAAACAATTCAATGAGTGAGAGCTTCTGGAACCACAAAGCAAAGTCCAAATAATGCGCTGATTTCGGTCCACCGTGTTCTAGTCTGTTTTTATCCTTCAAGTGTATTAATCACGATTACAGCCCCAATTCTTTCCGCAAAATTGAAGCGAGCTCGAACCTTGGGTCCGGGACTGTCACGAGGTGGCTCAGATTCCTCAGCTGGTCGGTCGTTATGGCCAGTAGAAGTATTCTGGATGGCCAAGTAGACATCCCACGAGAGCCAAGGCTCGGCACGCAGACTGGGCACATGACGCACGGAGAGGCGGCACCACCCACTCAGCAGCGCCGGTTGCAGGAAGGTGGTGAGGTGGGCCACCTCTACGGTACCTGATTGGTTCTTGGTGGGCACAGTTCCCACCTCAAGTGCCTGAGGCTTAGCCAGAGTCTGAGTACTCGGCTCAAGGTGGGGGTTTCTGATGGGAGTGGAGGAGGGGTAGCAGTCGTCTGGGAGCAGCAGTGGCAGTCGAAGATCCAGTGCCTCAAGAAGCTGAGGTTTCCAGTCTGGCTGCTCGGACTCCTCTGACAGTAAACGATCGGAGACCTAAAAATAGAGGTTGTGATAAAGCCGAACCATTAGATTAGTTACAAAATCAGATAAGACGCTTAATAGCTCCAAAGCCTAGGAAAATGAATAAGTCACTCATAAATGAATCTCTAAAGTTCTGACGCGCTGTAAGCAGTTGCAATCCACAAATGTTGTTAGGAAAACGCGAAGAAGCGTTTTTAAATGGAGATCCAAAGTAACTATACAGTTTGTGTCTTGGACTATCCACAAATACAGATATTTAAACAAAGAAGGAAAAAAAGAGCACGTAAGAAGAAAATTTCTCTACCAATTCAGACAGCAGCAATTGTGGGGAAAAACACAAATGCGCAACAAGGATAACCTCAAAAAGCGGTGGCCTTTGCCGACTACTAGGTAAGAGAAGATCCCCCTTCCGGAAAAGGGAGGATTTACTCTTGTCTCAAATGTGCCACTATGCGGGTGAAGAAATATTATCTGCTGAAAACGGAGGTACACACTGAATAATAGTTTTAAGGTAATGTGGGATGAGTTTACAAGTAAATGGCGAGAAGAATATAAAATGTTACAACATATATTCGTGCGTTGAAGCAGCACCCCGGGGATTCTCGTGGCGACTTCATTCAAGCGACGCAGCCCTGACCGGATTTACTTGCGTCTCGATAAATTACAACCAATGTCTCCTTCGAGGGACTCTTTATGGGCATATGGAGTAGCTCATGCATAATCCAAAGCCTATAATCTCAATGAATACGAAAGGAGAGAAGTAAAGCCTTATAAATATTACATTTCTTCCTGCAGCAGTACGCATACAAGCAGTGCTTCGAGACAATCAACCTTCATAAGTTGCCTCTCCTCCATGTTGTGCGCGCATTTGAACGGATGGAAATGTCTCCAAATATCTTATCGAGCAGGTTGCAGGGGAATTAGGCTATTCAGTTGTGAACTGGGCTTTAAGGCGATCTCACTAATTGTAACAAGTGGAAAAGTGGAGAAGCCCACTAGTGTGCTAGTAGATTGAAGGATCAACAATTCACCCGACCTGGCTGACACCAGATATGATGAAGTCGATCCACTGAGTAGGGATGTGCTCAGAGGTGGCGTCTGAAGGCGCATCAGGGGAGATAAAGTGGCGCAAAGGCCTCGCGTATGACGGTCGGTAGGCTCGCAGCAGAAATCGCACTTGTGTCGAGTTCAGCCGGTCCAGATCCACTGCGGTGTTGTAGAGACCCTCCACTGTCGTTGTGTCTGCTTGCATCAGATCTGCGGCCTTCAAGAAAGAAAAGACGACAAGGTCGTTAAAGTCACTGCTAACTGTCTCTACATCGGATGTGCGAATCCCCTATAATGACTACAGTAGGGCAATCAAGAGGCCTTAAAGTGTTTCAACGTCTTCAGTGCGTCAAATTACATGAAGCCGAATCCAGATCCACGCGTATCTCCTGTTTGACTCTTGAATGAGTCTACAAGTTTTGGGTCAGCAACAAAAATTCCTAGCAAGCCCTTTGAAAATGGAAGCTAACCCAGCTGCATTCGACAAAATGTCATCCAAAAAATAAGAATTTGGTTTATTTTGTCGAATACTACAATGGGCAAGCAAAAATGGCTCATTGGGTCTTTTGCTCCCTCACAATTTGACAGGAAGACAATTAGACCTAGTTGTTATGAATGATTTAAGAGGCCTTTGCATTGATAATCTTTTACGCATCATCTGGAATGGAGAAGTAGGAGCAAGATCACTTTTTTCCTCAAACGCTTAACACTTCCACAGAAGGTGCGGAATAATTAATCGTCCCATTTTTTCATCTACACCCTCGAAACCGGCTTTTCCGCTCATCACCCACACTGAAATGCAACGTCTTTCTGATACGCTTTGGTTGCCAGGTCATGCACATTTAAGGCGAAAAAAAACCATCTTCTCAGTTTCATTTTCCCCAGGAGAATTTATTTTGCCCTATACAGATTTGGAGCTTTGGATAAGTGAGAAGCACTAACAAGAAAAAAAAGCGACGGGGAGATGCAGAGAAACACCGCACTTGATGCACAGACCTAATGAATTAAAAATTCACACTTTCACAGAACCAGTGAGAGGAGTTGGTTCAAGTGATCAGCTAAATTGCCAACCAAATCCAAAGCTCCTTGGAGGAGGTTCAACGACAGACCATGAAGATTTGCTTCCACTTTCCCCTAATTTACGGAAAGCTTAGAGTTCACCGAAAACAATGCCAGCTGACAAGTAGACAAGGTTCTTTCAAGCTATGGGAAATGCCTCCCATTTGAAACGATACGCCAAAAAGCTTCGGTGAAAATTTTCAACTCACCTTTTGTAAACCTTTTGTTAGCAAATGTAGCTTCAACACTCTACTGAATTTAATCAGGTCCCCTTCTGAAATCCCATTTTCTAGGGTACTTGGAGTCAAATGAAAAAGGGAGGATGTTAAAGTTCACTATCGGGTTATATACCTGAGAAAGACGAGTGAGATAGCACTCGACAGCAACACGGAGACCCTGGGGCTCCGCCCACCCGACGAGTTTCTTGTGGATCCACTCGAAAAGGAGGCGACCCCATTGGGGCGAAACTCGCGCGGGTTCCTCTACCAAACCGTTGAAGAGGCGCGCGCCAGTGTAGTGGAGGAGGCGGGCAAACAACTGAACAAGGAAGGCCGGATTCACGAGATTGGCGTGCAGGATCCCTAGTATCTTCGTCAGCTCGTCCAACACTGGGTCCGACTTGAAAAATAGGCAAAATGGGACTCGTTACGCGGATCTTTTTAAATAGCACATGCGTATCTCTCCTAGAGTAATTATAAGGAGCCTTCATACAATTTTATCCTGGTGAATGAAGTTTTATGGGATCAAAATGCAATAAAAATCCTAAAAAACCAAATTTACTGCATCCTCAGTGTCCCTGAATGGATAAATTAAAAGTAAATTTTACGACCGTGGGATGTGGAGGAGTTGTATACAACCGTAAACGGTGCAGCGTTTTCTGTGGGAATCAGGTCAGGAAAAGCGGACCAAGGGAACAAAGCCTGAAGATCAAAAGTGCGCAAGCACAACCTCAAAACAATTCGGCCTGCCTTGAGCGAAGGTAACCATGTCCTGCCACCCAGTTTAGCAATTGAGACTGTCGGGAAGAGCGAAATATTTCCGGGGCTAACGAGTGAAGCGAGTTTCCCCAAACACTCCGGGTCGAATGTCAAGCCAAGGTCATTTAAGCAATAACTTTTATAGATGCCACGCCAATAAGTATGCAAACGCATACCTGAGGCTGAAATTCTACGTCTAGCCATCAAGTGCCGCGTGCTGAAACGGAGGTGACTTGCTGAAGACGTACAATGGGGATCAGTTTTCATCAGTTAACATAGGCCTAAACTGACTTAAAAAATTGCCACACACTAAACCCAACTTTTGGGCTTAAAAAGTGAAAATCATCATGTAACACTTTGGTAGTTTGGTTAACTCTGTTTTGGTTTCGCGACCACTTAAGGCTTTACCTTTGTATTTCCGTTGGACAGAATGGCCTCCCAGCTATGTCAGTGGCCCTCCTCAGAATATGTATATTCTGCCCGAGTATTATGTCTCCTTTCGTCTTTGGGGAAGTCGGGAGGCCCTACATTGGTGGCAGCGGAAAGTGGACTTGACCTCAAAAGACAAATATCCTGATTTCTACTGTTAAGCAGAAGAAGGGCATTTGCTGCGGACGGGATATGCGACGACCCCCAACTGAACGGCTTCAAATGACGCCTACCTTCAGCAGCTGCCCCAGTCCGGCGTTCCGCAGGAATACCATTAACACCTGGAGCGATACTATTCTTGAGCCATCTGGAAAAAGGTCATTACGAAGCTGTCTACGGTACCTGAATGGAGATGTCAATTAAGTGAACACGCGGTGCCTCTTCCACCTCTTTACTACCTGTTTAGAACACAGATAGATACGGGCAAGCAGTACTGAGGTGAAAACAAAGTAGCAAGGGGGAATTGTCCCCAAAAGACTATGCTAAATTCTGGCCTTTGCCATATGGCTCTGCTTTTAGGCCAGTGTTCTCACAACACGTGATGGACACGCGTGATGGCCAGCTCATTCCCGCATCACCCACCACAGTTTTCGAGCAGGACGCAACCCCAGACCCAGTAGAATTATCAAAAGGGATCAGTGCCGTTGTATGGTTGGTTTGTGGGTGTTTTTTTTACACCGTCACCTACATTATGATGGCTGATGCAGGAGATTGACCCAAGGGTAGCACCGGGAACGATACACAAAAGGGAAGAGGGGCTATGCAGCACTTTGGTTGTTATTTCAACCCTCGCTTTTGGTAACGGACCACTGAAGGCCTCGCCATTGTACATTTGCCGAGCGTCAAACCCTCAGAGTTATGCCTGTAGCCCCTCCGACCCGTCTCTACATCGGTAATGCATATTCTGCCTTACTTTAAATCACCTCGCAGAGGAGATTTATTCAATTTTTCATTTTTCTGTCGCAGTAGGGTAAATTTCTGCGAAACATAGTGGGAAAACCCCAAGATACGTGCCACTTTGTCATTTCACATTGGTGGACGTCAACATAAACACTGCCTTCAACATCAAAGATGAACAAAGCGGCATGAGGTAATTGACAATTCGTGCAACTACGGTAAACAAATTATTTACGTCTTCACTGGACCGAATAAATAGCATTTCAATGGTTAAATATCGGATGGTTTTGTAACATAAACCAAGAGTGAAGATGTCATTACTAGTTGAGAATTCAATGACTCACCAGATCATCCATCGATGTATCATCGGTGATCTCAATTTCCTCCCCTCCTCCCTCTTCCGCCTCCACCTCGTTGTCTCGACAGGTGTTCGCGCGAAGATCCCACGAGGCGACAAGAGCTGGGAGGCATGACTTGGAAGCAATGAGGGCGGTCAGGGTAGCCAAAAGGCTATTAAAGACAGATTCTACGAGCTCGGCAACCCGGTCTACAAGTGCAAGCCAGGCCGTTCCGCATTCACAGTCTCCTTCGCCTTCTCCGTCGGACTGCAGGGCAGGACGGTTAATGAAATGATTCAACACTGAACCCAAAAGAATTATAATATAATCTAATTTACTCCTCTTTGGAGTATGAAAGATGGCTAACCTGGAAGATGCGTTGAAGATCGACGTCTTTAGAGATGAAATGTAGTAGCTGACTGATGTTGGAGAGGATGGCAGTGCCTCGTCTGGCTCTTTCCTCCAGTGCCTCGCGAGAACTCGCGAGTTCATCAGCGCAGTTCTCGTTCAAATGACGTTCCACCGACACGAGGCGATCTGCTACTGCCACGAACAGAGTTAGGAGTTCACGCTGTCGGCGGATAAGCTGCTTCACTTTCAGTTCTGAGGCCTAAAAGGTTAAAAGGTTAGGTGAATTATCTCGAAAATGGGGAGCTCGCTGAGAAACTTAAAGGCAGCGTTCAGGTTATAACACACTATTCCTTTTAGTGAACGTCTATTAATTTTCCTTAAAACGATGTAGTTAAAAACTTAGATGTTGGAACAGAAAAAGGTATTATTTTTAGAGTTTCCTTACAGACGCAGCTGCCATTTTCCTATTCTCCAAAGCCTCCCATCGGTCACACTGTCGACAAATGGCCCGCAACATGAGATAGACGCTAAAAGAGGGCCCCAAGGAACAGGAAGAGGTTTCCTGCTCACAGCCCAGACTGCTTCGTCTGGCTCTGAAGGGGTCCAGCAGCAGCCAATCCAACAAGGCATCGAGAGTGGAGGGCGCGTAAGCCAATTGACAAGGCAACCGATCTAGGAGAGGGGGTGCACCGGGGTCGCTCGATGTCTTGCGGATTGACAGAGCGTTGCCCGATCGACTGTCTGTGTGTTTGGTGCCTGCAATGGGGGAAGACAGTACCGCTGTGGAAATCGAATGCGCACGCCAACAAGGTGGGTATTAGTTGAAAAGATAACTTCCACCAAAGTTGCACCTTTTGCGATCAAAGCGAAGATAGGTTGAAATTGAGCTAATGCAGCGGTGAAATCTGGCAGCTAGTCCAATTTTGCGTGTTTTAAATGTAAGACTAGAATTCAGGAGATAAGTCGATGGAAAGCCGTACCACGGTCTCATGTTGAGGGCACGGCACAAACGCAAATGTCTGTGCACCACCAGGCAATTTGCTTGTCAGGAACTCAAATTCTAGCCGCATCTACAGGAAGTGTGTTTAAAAGTGCTACAAAAGATGGCAATTTTGTGCATTCAATGAAGCGTCCCACTGCGAGGCAGTTTGCCAGCTCTCTATCTAGGTAGGTTACCAGTGGTCGTGTGTTTATTCATAAGCAAAATTGAATGGTTTCAAAGCATGACAATCCTTAGCTAATGCTTTCGTAGATCTTGACAGACAAATATCTTATTCTGTCCGAATCCTAATGTATGCAAAGAGTCGGCACGTGTGAATGCGTCATTTTGACGAGAATACTTTATGCAGTAAAATCGGTGACCAGCAATTCACCAACTCCACCCAATGATCTGCACGGAAGTCTCCGGTGGCTTGCCCAAACAGGAATATTAAAGGCAGAGCTAGATAAAACATCAAACACACACTTTGTATTAAAATTCGAGGAAAATCTCAAACTCAAACAATGCATCTTCGTTAACACAGGTGGGAAGTACTACTGACAGGAGCGTTATTAGTAGCGAGAAAGGAAACTCGATGAGGAGGTGGTACTTTGCGTTTGCAAGTCACATGTAAAATTGAAAAGCAAGAATTTGTATTTGGAGAGAGCAAATAGCAAGGGCACGTAACATACTCCTAATCTCATAGTTCCCCAAGGGTCAAAAAGTCGACTGGACAATGCGTGAGACAGAAGTGAAACAGCCTCGTTTGGGTCTCCCTTGAAAACATTAAAATCCTTTACTTCAAAGAAAAAGGGGCTAAAAATTTCCAGGAGAAGGCCTCTGGGGGTCTACCGTAGATTATCCCTTTCGAATGCGATCGAATATGCATCATAATGAAGACTTTTACGTACCAATTCTTCGACATTTAAATGGCGAAACAGCTTCCAGTTTTCGATCATCCGCACAAAATGTCAAGCGCCAAAATTAGTAGCCGAAAGTAGCCTTTTTATGACAAAATTCTTAGACTATTTGAAGTTTTAGTCCTTTGAACACGAATGTATGCTAGTTGCAACTCACAAGTCCCGATTCCTGATGTGGAGAGTGTTTGCGACGTGGAAGAGCTCGAATCCTGCCTGAGCAGGTCGTGATTCACCGAACCCCGAGTGTATGTGCATTTGGTGCCTAAAATAAAGGCAATAATCACCGCAGCGTCGAATTTCACCTAGCTCAGAGGATTTTCTAAGAGCAGAAGAAACTAAATGAAAACAATCGCGTGATTTAGAATATTCTTCAGGGGCCGTTTCTACAACAGTCCTTCTGATATTTTAAATCAAAGCGCTTTTAAGACCATGAGATAAATGTGGAGGAGACGGTTTTCTCACAGAAGTTGAAAATCCTGTGAGAAGTATAGTGCAAGTGTTAGGCATGCTGCGTCTGAACACCATGAAGATTTGAGGCTAAATTGGAAGACCAAGCATCGGATACAAGCATCGGTCAAAAGTCAGGACCACCCCTGCTATGCCTTTGAAGTTTAGAGAAAACCTCAGACATGTGTGTCTAATAAGCTCTATTGCCACTGTAAAATCCTTTCTTTAAACAATATGGGGCGGCTACACAACTCAGAAGATCAACTGAAGCCTTAAAATGGATTTTTGCAGCATAAGGGAGCTACAGCTAAGGCAAAATTTCTTCTGAGACAGTCGTACTCTTGTTCAAATTATTCCACAAAGTGAAGAATAAACATTAAATGAGCTGAAGCATTGGAGTCTGAATTCTTGGGTCGGCATTTCTCCTACCCAAATCCGTTTCTTCCGCTAGCTGTCCATATAAAATACGCCCCGAAAAAAAAACTACTTAGCCCTATTAAAAGGCACCCTTCAATGTAGGCAATTAACCATTTTATGGAGAGAAAATTTACTTACGGGAGGCATATAATACTGTATCAAAGACTCATGTGAGGTGTTTATGAAACCGGGTTATATTATCCCATTAACGGGGGCAAATACTGACACTTTTGGCATTGTTATTCTTTTAATAAAATAGAGAACGTGAGCAAAACTCCGACAAAGGGAAGTAACCAATTGGAAGTTGGGAAAACGAGACGCCGTGGGCAAAAGGAGGCGGGGGTCACGGCGGTGCGTGTGCGTCGGTCCTGTACGCGTGTCCTCGATTGCGGAGCGAAGGACAGTTGACGTTCAGTGGCCGTGATGACAAGATTCATTCAGTGCGGGGTAGCAGGACAATAAAAACAGTACGTCATTACCCCATGGGTATACAAGTGTGTGTTAGTGCGCTTGAAGGCTATGTCTGTCTGGCCGTTTGTCGCTGCGCCGGGCCCAAAGTCTTGCACCCGAAAAGTGGAGCGCAGCCAGCGTTCCATCAAAATGCAGTCTTAGTGGAAGGTACACACACTCCACGTCATCATTCCCGATCCGGGAATTTTAGCCGTGCAAATAGGCTTAGTAACGTGTAATACAAAAATTGCAGCATAGCGGGTAGTTTACTCTGAAATTTGATAGACTAGCCACTTAAATCAAACGAAAAACTAGCGCCAAATCTAGTGTATTGCCCACCTACTCAGACGATTACTTAGTAGGCGGACAGATTCATGAATATCGGTTCTCCCGTCATTTCAACTGCTACCGAGGGTCAAAATATTGAATTCGTACAGGAACTGGCTTTCTAATTGGTTTGATGCACTTGGAAAACCCATACCTTAAAATGAAATGGATGCAAGAAGCTCCCCAAAACACATCCCATCATGCGTTTTCTACTTAAGCGCTGAGATGAAAGGATTTGGTTTAATTTCTCATCTCTTTGCCTCTGTAACCATGGGAAACTACCAGGCCACCACCAGACTCTACGCACAGAAATTCCGACCACCTCACTTGCTACAAACGAGGGAGTGCGACAGGAGGGACTAGGGGTGAGTAGGGACTCCCGAGGCGTCTTCGTGGGCTCCATCTCTACTGTAGATGGTGAAGTAGGTGAGAGGGGAAGACTACTACTAGTAGTGGTGTCCGAGAGATCCGATTTTGTAGACTCCATGGAGGTCGGACGGCTGTTGTGGTGCGTCTGGTAGTGAGAGTGGTGCTGATGTGATTGATGCCGCCGGTGCAACTGAGGTGTCTGCGTTTTTACTCCACCTGGCTGACACTTATTTCGACCACTGGTGGGAGTTGATACCTGCAAGAACAGAAAGGGAAAGGAAGGAACTAAATTCCTCCTCTTCTCTTTTCAAAATTTGACCAATGGACAAATTTTCACTAATATTCATTAGGCGTAAAGCTGCACAACTTGATTTTATCATATCGGTGCGGATTTGGTGTGTTTTTCAACGCATCTACTGCCCGCTATGGCAGTTCCTGAACAAGTCAAGGTTACCACTTTTCAGCATGTGGGATTGATGCTGATTTTGACGTCTAGCTATTCTGGTCGAGGAGTTTGGAGTATTTTTAAGCCCTCCATAGTAGATCAAGTCTTCCGAAAGCTTACTGATAACTTATTGTTTACAATAGTTTGGCGCCCAGTAGCACCAGTGGTGGATAAAAGAGATGCAGGCTTAGGAGTTGGTGGAGGACTTGGGCCGGGCCAGATGCGAAACCGACTGCAACCGCCGGATCCCAATTGGATGACGTCACCGGGAGCAAGCCAATGGGCGGCCAAGGTGGGTTGTTGGTCCAGGCGGAGTTTGCGGTCGGAGCTGAAGGGTCGGAATGGAGGAAGGGTGAGCAGGCGACCGTTGACGAGGACGGGCGCAAGAGTCTCGTGGGCCACAGGAGCACAGGCGAGCCAATCGCGGGAGGAGCAGCGAGATGAGGTGTGACTGGTGGTAGTGGTCTCCTGTGGCTGCCAGATAACCACGTGGAAGGGAATAACTTCAGGATGGACGTTCACTGGGAGGGTTACGAGAAGCGGAAACTTGGTCGAGGGCTGGAGGGAGGTGCCCACACACACCTGAACCGAGAATACGCATATACAAGCAAATATACATTCTCTGTGGAGAAATAATACTGAGGCTTTAAACGGTTGCGACAATAAAGTTGAGTAAAAAAGTTATCAAAGGTTGAGAAAAGTACGCTAAACGCGGTTACTTCAAGGGTGATACCTCACTGTCTGCTTGAATTTCTGTGTGGAGAGAGTGGCGTTGTATGACCACCACCTCTAGGCCCCACCCGAGGTAAATTGATACCCAAACATTGATACTTTGAAGTTGTTACTATTGCGATCTATTTCATCGTTTTGGCAACTGTCAAAACGCACGTTAAAGTCCACTAAGGAGACCTCCCAGTTGGAAGCAGTTATCAACATGTTACAGCCCCCCAAAATCTATAGCCCGAGGCGGGTGTTAATAGCCTTTTAACAGGATTTGATATCTGCCAAAATTCGCGCCGTTGTCTAGATAAGCATGTGCGTGTCTATCTCCGCGTTAACTTCAGTACTGATCGAAAGACCTCAAATTGTGATTTGCCAAAATGTTTTAAGGAAGAGCGATGCGGTCTGGAACAGAAAGGACTCAAATAATGGATGGTATGGCTTTTCAATTTGATAGTCCAGTCACCCCTCACATTGACCTTGTGGGTGAGCTGTGAGAATAGGAGATTAAGACACCGGTGAAACGGTGTATATTTGGTCAGTGCAGCAGAGGAATTGCATGGGCATCAAAGGTCCAGAATGAGTGATGCATAAAATCCAGTAAAGGCAGTTGGAGAATGCGCACCACCGTCAAGAAGTAGACAGCCGACCACACACACACGTTGCTCCGTGCTTACAAATCTGAGACTATATGAAAACTTTGCAAAACCAAGTTCGGAAGACTCAAAATTATTCCAGATTCATCTAGTTCTTAGTGATATATGACCAGATTTGTACTGACAGGTGTTTAACTGCAGTGAGGAAGTGTCACAGATTCTATGCTGATCCATCGCCGTACAAATGGATAAAACTACCCATGATCTCCCGATTCGCCTTAGTTTCTCCACTTGCAATTGAGGAATTGATGCAAAAGTGATGAGAAGAGAGACTCTTGAAGAAAACCTCCGGCATTATTGTTTCATCGTATTTGGGATCATGACTGGCCAGGATCATGTGAAGGCGTTATAAGAGCGCGCGTAAAATCGGTCACAACATCTTAGAAAGGCGATGACATAACCGTTAATCTGCGGCTTACATATGCACCCACCATTATGAGGCCAAAGGCCACGACAGCTAGGCAATTTAGGCTACAATTTCACTAGGCGACGGATCTCTGCACCGGTGTGCATAGCTTGCCTACGAGGTCAACAACCAGCTGCACCACAGGTGTTATGTCAGAGTCAGGTAAACCGAGTTACTTGAAGGCCTAATTGAATGTCGGTCAAGTGACTTATATGAGGGCAAAAAGGAGCGATAGCCTGAGAGGCGTTAGCTTAAGGGAGTCTGAGGGCAGAGGCGCGAAAGGCATGGTTGTTGAGTTGCGACTCACAATGACTCATCTGGATGCGCTGGGTTGACGCCCTCTGGACGGAAGGTCATCGTGCTAAGTAAGCATGGAGTAGCGGTGGAATGGAATTCGGTAATAAGGGTGAATGTGCACGCCTCTTCGCAAAGTGGTAAGCCAACAATAGGCCGCCAATAAACATGTATTATTCGAGGGTCTCAGGGGGAAAATCGCATTAAACATGAACAAATGAATCGCGGAGCGGGAGTCGGGCATGAGTCACACTCCACTGGGCGACGCCCAATAGTAGAAAAAGTAGTTTCGACGTTCAGTGGACACTTTTTAGGCCCACTAAGGCTTTTGAAATTGGCAGCGCTGAATTGCCAAGTGTCAGAGGTGTCATATTAAGCACAGAGAAATGGGTACGTGCGCGTGCGTACCGGTTTGAAATCGGTCAGGGCATTTAGTCTCAACATTAGGGATGCCGCAAAGCAGGTGCCGATGAACTTGTCATCTAAATTCAGATCACACAGAAGATGTCATAAGAATGAGATAGTAACGTTGCGTTGTCATGTGAACCACGGAATGCAAATTAAGAATACGAATGAGTTGTCGGACTGAGGCAGCAGTATGGAGGAGAAAGCCGCGGATATTGCGTAACAAGAAAGCCAACAAAATATGCGCTGCGACGCACCAAGACAGCAGCGATTTTGCTGCCACTCTTACCATCCTGCCAATTAGTTAGACAAAGAGCCGAAATTCTCATGAGCTAGTACTAATGGGTGGGAAAAGTGAATGGAGGCACATCATATTTCGTATCAATTTGATCAAAAACTCCTTCATAATGAAAAGACGACAGTCACGGACAGAAATAAGAGTGGTAAATAATAACTCCAGCAACAGATCATTAAAATACATAAGTTCAGATTTCAAAGGCGCCTTATTCTACTGGCCTGGTGCATAAAATAACTAAATCTCACTGTGAGGTCGCAGCGAAGCACCCACTTCCCCCTTTTCAAGGGTTTTTGGACACTATAAGAGGGAAGAGTAATTTCAGCTACTAGCCATGCTAGGAAACCGATAAGACGAAAACAGCCGAAACTGGCTTCAGACAACTTGTTATTAGTTTTTCTTCGGACCATGAAGCGATGGGGGAAACTACAGGTCATGTCCCCTTTGTGGTAGAATTAGTTTCATCCTCGATGGTCTAGTTGCTTGTTGCATAGGAAACAAGGTACTGTTGAGTGGATTTTTGTTTTTAACTAAGGCAGATTGTGTTCCGAGTTTGAATTTCGTCCAAAAGGCTTCCTGATAAATAAGCGGGATGATGCTACGGAGTCATAGGTATGTAATGGAGCATTAAAAGTTGTGGACAAGATGTCAGACCAATAAAGAAAAAAGAAAGAGCTGACATTCCTACCATAGTCATGATCATATTCTATAAAGGTTTTTTAAAATTGCAACGACTTGTGTAGATCAGAGGTTGTTGACAATGGAACAGTAGGTAAGGAAGATAACACAGGAAATCCCTTCCTTTGCGGTAAGCACTAATAAAAATGAATAGAACTGCCGTAACGGCCGTATACTCACCAGTTTGTGTTGAGTGTGCTTGAAGTGCGCGTAAATTTTTGGCTTCAAATTCCCTTATGCAAATGGACGCGGAAGTAGCGGAGAGACCAATTGCATCAAAGCAGCTCTACCACAGTGAATGTGTGCGCCAGGACGCAAACACAAGGAATGCAAGGGAGCGAGTATGTGAGCGCAAAACTACGGAAAAGTACCCAAAGACAGAATTCGTCTCACAGGTTACTGTGCTCAATTGCTACCATAACAATCAGCTCCTAAAGTGATTGGCTTATAGGCCCCGAATTAATGCCACAAAGCCTACACAAAGCCACAGCCGCGACTGCTCAAGTCAACAACCAAAACAAGGGAATGATTGATAAAGCTGCCTCACCTCTCCCAAATGCACAGGGAGTGGATAAATTGCTGGTTTGCGACTGTCATTTCCCTCCGAACACACTTCCACAAGGCAAGCGAAAGAATTATGTTGCCCATTGGTAAATGTACGATAAGTATTTTGAGAAGCCTTGCGATTATTTTGATGATAAGGCAGACGAATGAGCGCCGGAGAAGAGATAGTTTGTCCATTTGTTGTCCCATTCCGCTGTCTGTCAATTCGAGTCAGTCTCGGACGAAGCTGAATATTTTTAGCTAATAAAGCAGTAGATGATACAAACCTCAAACGTCGTTATTATTCCTTCAGGCGAGGACTCCGGGGCAAGTAGAAGTTTCAACGGACAGAAATCATCCTGTAAAATCTCCTCATAGGCTTGCATTCCGGGAATTTCATTGGCATAGCGGGTTCGCATAATCAGGCAGTATGCAGCGGGATCAGCAAATTCAAGCCCATACTTGTCCAATGCCCGGCGAATGACGTGAGACACAGAATCCCTTGTCGAGAGTAGCAGTGTTTTATACGGCACACTCGGATCAACCAGTTCACCATATATCTTTAAAGTCCCACCTACCGAGAAGCATCGAGTAACATAAAGCACATGAAGACTTCAACTTGCCGATATCATCAGATCCTTTGCCTGCAAACTGAGAAAGTTTTGAGCTCAGAACTTGCTGACGCGTTTTTTGCATAAGAACCTCGGGATCAGAAGTCATTCTGGTGAAGGTACTATTAGGAGGAGAATGGCATCGACTCTCGGAGTGGAGATCGTCCTCCAATATCCTATTATTTTCAACAGTATCGTGCTTTCGTATCCGGGGCCCACAGCCACTCGTTATGTTCTCATTCTCGTCATATTCAATGCCACGACCACAAAATAAACCATCAAAGCCAGTACTATTCTTTGATGGCTTTTTTGCCGACTTTTTTACACTCTTTTTCAACTGATCGTTCGACTTTGTTTCATTTAGTTGGGCATCAGTTTTTGGATTCACCTATTAACAAATAAACATTGCTAAAGATACAACAATTGCTGTACACCACTAAAAGTCTCAAAGACGACTTATGCATATTTCGGGAAGCAGTCACCATGAAGTACACGCAACTTACCAGGCCGCTAGCGGTAATTTTCAAAATAAATTTCCCTTCCTGACCGAGTTTCGACCAGTTTAGTTGGACAAGCAAAGGATACTCGTCAAAACCCAACATTCTTTCTAAAAAATATCACTCAAGTAAATACATACCAGAATGTGTAAAATGCTCATAGAGTCCACACTTTCCAGGATCCAAATGGATGGATTCCAAATAAAACTTCTCGATCAACAGAGGAATCAATTCGCACGTCTTCATAGTGCTAGACACCCTTAAACATTTTGTTTGAAACTTCATGTCATCGTTTTGGAAGAAAAACCGCATAACACCCATAAACTCCAGATACTAGAGCATAATCACAAGAGTGAAAAAATATAAACCTCGTTTGGTTTTGACAAGTGAAAAAGATCGAGACGGCTTGAATTCCATTCGTCAATCAATTTCAACAAGTCTCGTCTTATGCCATCCATCTTGGCTATCATTTCTCGAGCTGTCTATACCCACAACTTCATTCCTATTCTAATTCTGTTTACGCGCCTCAACTCTGCAATGACCTTACTGGCACTTGTGTGCAGCAGAATTCAAATTTGTGATCTAATAAAACGCGGATCTGCATTTTTTAAGTACAAAATACTAAGAGACTTTGTGATTAAACCACTTTAAAATTTTACGTTTTATTCTATGTGAAGCATAAATAGCAGTAGTGGCACAATATTGAGCCCTTGAGGCTTGGAGAAAAACCAATTTTTCGTCGGTAGTCAGCCTTCTAAAATATATGGTCGACATTTATGTATTTGTGGCTTCATCGTGACCTCTGTTTGCTAGATTTTTCTAGCGATTAGCACCAACTTTATAACACTTTCACCGAATGCACGGAAAGTGGCAACGAATCGTGGGAAGTTCTTCCCGATATTCACAGAGACGGAAATGCATAACTTAAACGATTTTAAGTTTGATCTTATAGCATTTGCCACAGGCGGTAATATTTGCTGCTTTGTCTGAGGTGAACACTATTTAGCCAGTAGCTTCTTAGTATCATCGGTAAAGTCAAAATAAAATTTATTGACAAGGAGGTCGATTGAGGTGGATTTGAATCTTAAGCTAAATCACCGATTAGAATTTTAAGATCCAATTCTACTTTTACATGTCCTTAGGATGACTTTAAAGAACATATCAATAGCAAAGCTTAGAACAAAGCAAAATACAGTTTAATTAGGATACGTCTTCCACAATCTTCTTGTAATTCTGAAATATTTCAAAGGTGACCGGCTTATAGATACCAAGAGATAGTTGAACTTCACAAGCACAAATTATTTAATCCCTTTTTATTTACCAACCTTACATTAAGGGTTTTGAATCGCTGACTGTAATGACTGATGATTTTTTGGATTTTGGATGATGCTTCCCTTTAATTTATTCAGCAGTCGCCTACATTTGTCTTAATTCAACCAGACAGAAACTCACCTCAACCTGGGTGACACTCAAATATGCTAAACATCACCTAAGATTGATAACAAGTGTATCTAAATTTTTGTCACTTGGATTGATAGAGTCGCCTTCCTTGTAATCTGTTTTATGCGAAAAGGATCAAAGTGCAATTAAAATACCTCCCTAGTTATATCCACCGGATCGGCGTTTTGCGATCGCCAAGTAGTCATAATGGGAGTACCTAATGTACAAATATGGCTCCGATCTGACCCATAGTACAAGTTCGGACGCAAGTAATTCTTTTAGTTAACCTCCCCATCCCCTTAATAAGTTTGGCACGTTAGCACTTGATGGAATAAAAGCGACTTGTTTGGAGGCAAATATTTAGGCTAATGATCCAGACCTCAAGGTAAGTTGGTCGTTTAATGTATTCAGAATTAAAAGCGGTCAGAAATAGGCAGCAAATTTAATGTGGACTGCCTGACCGCCCAGAATAGGGGGGCGGTTTGTGCAGGTTTCATGCTACGCCTTCCCATTCTGCCCTCCAAATTTTCTCCCTCAAGCCAAGCGGGCGAGTACCACAAAAGTGCTTAAACAGTTCAAGGTGTACAGCCTAACTCTGGGTCACACTCCTTATTCTCGTATTTTCTTGTGTTGCCTAGATTCTTTGTATCGTTTAAAGCTGACTAGTCACGGCGGACATGCGCTTGCGGTCCACGCATGTTGCGGCCAATTCGTTGGGAACGGCACCGGATTGAGAAACAACGGGCAAACTACCACCGATTATCCGTTGACGGACGATGCAAAGGTAATTTTAGAATAAAATTTTATTTGGGCCTAGATACGATGCTCAGTTTTGCTAATTTGGGGCACAGTTACTTAGTAAATCTACGAGAAGTGATTCACATCCCAGTAAAATGCTTGTTTTCCAATGTACTACTTAATGCCTCAAGACAGTAGTTACTGAAAGATTTGTACTTTTTTCCCCAGTTAGTCTCATGCACCTCAAACTCAAGCTTATTCCTACCCTTCGTCTCAGACAAATTCCGTTTCTTCTACAAATTGAGAGACCCATTCTTTGCTTACCTCTCGCCATGTCAAAATACACTTGAGGGTGGAAAACAGTAACTTTTTCAGCCTGCGGAAGTGCAACTAATTCCTGACGAAGTATGGATGACATGTCAAAGGGAATTTGTTTCACACATGAAACTTGGATAGGTAGATGGGAAAAGGTGTGGAAAGATAAAGCCCTTACATTGGGTCTGTTGGAGACAGAAATTTGACAGCCTTTGGCTCAAGGGGATTAGACTTCGCTCTTGTGTTTTGATGCAAACTTTGGTCTGTTAAATTATTTATATTCTCCGCTGAGGAACGTTTCTTTGCTGTCTCAGCATTTCGATGGTAGGAAGAAATTTTATTTCGCACTGTCATGTTGGCGAATACCCAATAGATCCAAACAATGCCGCATGCGGTTTGGGGCCACAGAAGATGTACAGACTGGTAACCCTAACTAAAGTAGCTGATGGATGCAGGAAAACGACCTCTTGCATTGAATCATGCTTTCAATAGTATAAACACTACAATATCACAGGTAGTAATCGAGAACTCGAAGCAGATATGATTTCAAGTAAATGTAAAAAAAGAAGTGGGAAAATAGTTTTATTTTAACCATGTTATACTTATTTGATCATCTTCACATCAAAGGCTAAAAAAATATTTCAGTGATAAATCTTTGCTAACGCCAGACTTGTAGTAGGGTAATTGATGGTTTGACTCTCGGTTTCGGTAAAGGGACCAGTAAGGCGCTTCGCCATTGCATCACCGCGGACTGGTCTGACCTTCGGGTAGTGCCAGTAATCCAATGCCTTCTACACGTCAGCAAAACATAATCTGCCTTCAAAGAAGTCTCGGGGTGTTACATTGGTGGCAGTGGGAAGTGGACCCTATCTTAAAGGGCAGCTATCCTAGTCTACCGCTGGACGATATACCCTGGATGGCGGAAGGAGTACACAAGCCTAGAATGGGAGAGTCTGTGGCGATTCCTAATAGAAGGTCTGAAAATGACATCTAACTTCGACAGCCACCCCAGTCCTGTTTTCCACAGGAATGCAATTAGCAACCGAAATGACACTAGCCATGGACGTGAATCATCTGGATAAGTTGGTTACTTCGCTGTCTGAGCTACCTCAATAAAGATGTCAATGACTCGAAATTACAATGCCTCCTCCGCTTCTTCACTGGCTAGATAGAACACAGATAGATATGACCGGGCAGCTCTAGAGTGGGAAGAAAAGGGAAAATGAGGAAAAGAAGAGAAATCGTACTTCCATGGAGCTAATTCAAATCCTATCCCTTGTTACACGACTCTACTTTTAGGTCAGCATTCCTACAACTAACAGTAGCCACGCGTGACGGCCGGCACATTTTTCCATTCTCCTGTACGGCTCTTATACTGGATGAAACTCCAGATCCAGTTGTGATAAAGTATCTTCTTAGTTGCGTGGAAATTCAACGAATGGCACAATTGGCTCGTTGGTATTTACCCTAACAGCTCCGATAGCGTTGTGATGGTTGATTTGGGGGGTTGACCAAGAGAAGCGCCAAAGGGGCGACGCTCAAGAGAGGAGAGAGGCTAAGCAATGCGCTGGCTGATTAACTTTTGGTTTTATTATTAGGACCACTTAGGGAGTCCACAGTTATGTCACGAACGGGTGGCCTAATCTCCGGGTCGTACAAGTGACCCCACTTCTTTCTGAATGCCAGCATCTTTTATTGTCTTCAGGAATATTTTGGGGTGTTGCATGTCCCATCCGAGGAGTTGGTGTCGATTCTTTTAAATTCTTATTATTTTTGACACTAACGGCTTTTAATCTTCATCGCTGCTGATCATATTAGACTAAAACATCCTGGCAAAGCATCATTCTTACCACATTACTGCTGGTGGATCCCGAGTTTTCGAAATGACGTGAGAGTTATATCAGTGATGCTGAATATGGATCAATAGGAAATAAATGGCCCTTTCGTCTGTTAAATTAAAAAACATTAAAAGCTTAAGTATTTCATGCTTTACTCAACTCATAGCGAAAAAGCGTTGCTTTTGCGACCCATGCCGCCAAGTAGAACGACTTTATAATTGCAGGCCTCTTAAGTGTCGCCGGACCTTTCCCACTTACAACAAATAAAAAACACTGGGTGTCTACCCAAAGTACTCTTTTTCTCTAGACAGGGACGCAATCGCAAGCATTAAAGTCGTCCAACAGGTATGGGAAATTGGTAAGGATGATCAAGCAGGGTTATAACGTCTTCTCTCACATTTTGCGGCAATTCGCAGTCAGACAGCTAAAATGATTGCAAAGCCCTGGAACGAGAAAATTTCCTTAAAGGTCTTGCAAACTTCTGTAAGACTGCGCCCTCTCATACGACATCTGTAAGGCAAGAGTCCTCCTATCACCATTGACACTTGGCCCTCTAGATCTCTTAATTTAACCTTATTAAGGTATTGCATTCAAGGTTTTTCTCGGGAGGGTTGACAGCACGCTTGGATACAATGGGAGAGTCTCCTTTATAACTTCCATTAACCTTTCCACTAACAGCACCTCATCGCCTTGGCTTCTCCACTTTTCTGCCTAAGCCAGCGCATCACACACATGCAGGACACTTAATGGAAAGGAGGTGAAATGGATGGGAGTTAAAGAAAAAAGTAGAAAAAAAGTTGTCATTTTGATTTTCCCCTGAGACCTTGGTTGCGAATGTGGTAAAGATGCCATGGCAACAGTGAAAGCAGACCTTTGAGGGAAACGTGGAGGCACATTGACTATGGCGGGTGGTGGTGGAGGTGGTTTTATCCAGTTTATGAGGGGGATATTAATGCAAAAATATGGGCGTGAAATCCTCCTCTCTATATTATGCTAAACTTCTACCTGAAACGGCAGAGCAGAAGCTGAGGAAAGTTAATTTTGCATCTATGGGTAGCTCATTAGCACCAGTAAATGTGCGTTTACGTACTTACATCCTCATGGAAAAGTGAACTGTTCTACTGATAACTACTGATTTTGCTTGTTTAAATACATAATTTTTAGTTTATAATGAGCGTAGGTGCTTATTTGCCTGTCAGTATTTTTAGCGCCCTTGAGACCTTCCTAAAGACTAAAGATGACCTGATATTTGGGTAGAATATTTATCGTAGACGTACAGAAGTAACAAAGGCGGAGCCTTAAGTGCCCGCGCAACACAGTTTCCCTTGCTTCTCGGACATCGCCCCCGGCGCTCCCCCAGTTTAACCTCTCGCGTCAACCATCACAATGAAGCCCGGTGATGTAAAGACAAATACCCACGGACCAACCGCGCCAGTCATCGACTTTCCATACGGTTGAGAAGGCATCAGACTGCAACGGCAATGATCCCCTTGGCAATCCCACTGCGTCCACAGTTTTGTCCCGACTGGGAACTGTATCTGGGTAGCAGTTAATGTAAAGGGCATCACATATGTCTGCAGCTGGTCGAAAGAATACTGGCACAAAAGCAGATTCATTAAAAAGCAAAGGGGTTTAAAAAAGTTTTGCCCAAATAGCAATTCATGTCTTCTCCTCCCTGCCATTATATTTACCATTCCGTGCTAAACATTGTATCTATCCGGGTGCCATCCAACTAGTAGAGAGGTGGGGGAGGTGTCGCGAGTTCGCTTCATTGACATCTTCATACAGGTATCGTAGACAGTTCTGTAATGAGCTTTTCACATAGGTAATGGCCAGTGTCATATTAATTGTCAACAGCTTTCCTGCAGACGACAAAACTGGCGTAGCTGACTAGGGTAGACGTCATTTTCAGCCCTTCTGTTGGAGGAC
Source organism: Echinococcus granulosus (assembly GCF_000524195.1). NCBI lineage: Eukaryota > Metazoa > Platyhelminthes > Cestoda > Cyclophyllidea > Taeniidae > Echinococcus > Echinococcus granulosus. Next base: position 396,023 of record NW_020170393.1, on the reverse strand, counting down.
TTAACGGATTCTCCTCACCCGCACCATTTGCACCTCTTCCACTCTATTGAGACATCACTCAGCGGTAGAAATCGAGATAGGCGTCCTTTATAATCGGATTCGTTTTTCGCTGCCACTAATGCAGCGCTGCGCGGCTTCCCTAAAGTTGAGAGACGATGTAATACTAGGGCCGAATGTGTAAAAACGACATCCAAGGGGCATGGCTGGGAGCCACCGGCATGGTGCGGAGGCCATGCCACCCAGAGGAAGTGCAGAGGCAGAGCCTTAAATCCCTGCGAAACCAAGACAGAGCTTAAAAAACAAAAGAGTGGTCATTAGGCTTCAAACAACCCAGCTCTTAGATTAGCTAGTAGACTCTAAATAGATTAAATTTCGATGAAACTTACTACTATGCGTTTCCAATTTACAGAGCATGGCCATTTAATTTTGTCTAATTCTAAATATGCAGAAGCGTCAGTTTTTAAAAGTAGCAAATGTAATTGATTGGCAGCTTTAAGAATTAGGAAATGCTTATTAAGAGTCCACTTCGCATAAAGCTGCATTTTCATTGGTTAAAACGGGTCTCTTCCTTCAAGGCTAACTTAAATTGCTAGGAAAAGAAAGTAGTTATTTCCCCCCAAAAAAACTGGGTTATCAAACTCACTCTATGAGGGTTAAGGCTATTTAAAGAAGCATTCCTTGCAAAATGTATTCTAATTGCCACCCAACAAACAACAGTTATAAACTTTATTAATCGAAAAGTTGATTTTTCCTCCATTATATACGTCTCTAAAAATTAAACCTTCGGACATTTGAATTTTCCTAACAGTTAATAATTCTTTTAACTAGCAAACTCGGGCAGGGTCTCAGAAAACACGATGAAATAGGCAAAACTGCTCTATTTAGATCGAAGCCCAAAAAACGTTTTTTTGTTTCCCCTTGTCTCTCTTAACCGGCGGCGATGCTTGCTCCCTTTTAGTGATGTGTAAAGCTAAAAAGTTTTTCTTTTTTAGCATAAAATTGCGCTGATTGCAAAGACTGTGCCTTAATAAAATCAGAGGCAACAGGGTGCCTGACAGATTTGCAGTCTGGAACATCTGCCTCTGACAGTTCGTTCACCGCCACGCTCTCGTGCTATCAACACGATCCACCAAACCTTCTTTAGTTAGGATCTTTTATGTAATAAAAGTACAGGGATTTAAAAGGTTCTGCTTTATTCTGGGGTTGATTTTGCAGACGAGGTAGCAATGAAGTGGTCGCCGGGTTATTTTTTCCGTGTAGGCAAGTTATTTGCACTAAAAGTACTTGTCCATCTCCTGGGAACTGGACAATTATCCTGGGCATGAGAAGAAAAATAGCAGAAGAAACTCACCTCCTGCAATTAGGGGATAGGCTGCAGTATACATATGCTAAATTGATGGTGAGTGTGTAAACTGGGAAGCAGCCTAGAAACAGGTTGAAATTGTCGAAATTGTTGAAATTGTCAATCTTGCCTCTATAAGTAAGCACTTCTTCAAGAGTTGCAAGGGTATCCAAGCAACCCAACCTGGATACATCGTTGAACTGTCGACCAGCAGTTCTATTAGTGTGTGGGTAAATACAGCTAAACTGCAAGTACACAGACGGACGGAGAGCTCGCATTTCGTAGGTGTGGGAGCAGAATGCCAGCTTAACGCCATCTGTTAGGAATAATTTGAGTTGCTCGGGTGCAGCTTCTTCCCGTTTCTTAATACAAAGATGCAGGCTCTTTCCCCGCCGCTCTACGAAAGCAAGCCCTCGTGGGGTGCCTTCCTAATTTGGTGGGGTACTTGTCACATGCGTGCTCAAAGGTGTTATCAGTTGTCAATCTAATGTTTTTTTTTCCTCCATCAGCCGTGGCCGGAAGTAATTCAGTACTTCCCTAAGATACTCATTTGCCTTCTCTCTTCACTTCGATGAAGTGAAGTTGACATTTATGGCTTTAAGAGAGGCATTTGTACTATGGTAGAGCTACTTAGTAAATGACCAAGAGCACTAGCCAAGTGGCCTTTTTGGATCCAAACTCATAAAAAACTGAGTTTCCGACATTTTTTCTGCAAAAGTCAAAGCAAGAGTCAACTTTATTCTAGGGTTGCATCTTATTGTACAACAATGCTGTTTTTTAGCCATTAAGACCATTTGATATTCACTGCTTGATAAAAGCTCAATGGTCTTCCGCATTTCTCTGTCGTTCCCAATTTCAGCTCCTATTGATGGCTACAATAAAACTCCTTTCTATAATTGACAACAATCTGATATTTCTCTCCGGTGGTGATATATTTGATGCATCGATGCGATAGATAATAATTTTTCCCTGAGCGCCCGGTTTTATTAATATGAGTTGCCTTTTAGATATTCCTGCCATAAAAGACTCACTGGAATTGCCTAAAAGGGGCCTAAAGGCTTATAATACATAGCACGAGTGAAGGTAAACTTTTATTTTTACTTATAGGTGCTTACTGATACGAATATCAGCAGATGACTCCAAAGGACCGACCATTCCTGCAGTCACTTAATGGCTCATTTTACCGTCTCAACACGTCTGCTACAAGCCGCCTGGTTTGTGTTGCTGTTAAGGGTAGATGGATGTAGAAAGTTTTTGCACTAAGGATACCTACAAGTGGTTTTTTAATTCTCAAAAATGTAACTTTTGCAGAACAATAAAATTCTTCGACTGGAACGGTCGAGATAGTGGCAACGAGTGTGTATCAGTTTCACTCACTGAGCTTCTTAGACAAAAGCTTCTCAAAGAGGCGGACAAGGGTAGAATGTTTGTGCTTCAACGCCTGCTTCTAAAGCGAAATATGGTTTATTTTTCGAACACCAAAATAACATGGGAATAGAGTTGGGTGCAAAAGGTTGCGACTTGGATGAAATCTGTGGTGCATGACGGTAGACATGGCAGTAACTTAATCAAGGCATAATGCTAGTCTTAGAGAGCACTTCCCACTTAACTGTATCTCTGGAAGCCTTTACGGAGGGCTTTGTAAGCCAGAGCAGTGTGAAAAATGTCTCGTCATTAACACAGTGAAGAGTCGTGGGTTACACCGTCAAAAGGTGTACAACCTGAGGGGAATGAAGAGGCCACGTAGTCCAAGTTACTCCGAAACAGACAGTAAAACACCACAGATGGGCACAGGGGGCACTCCTCTGTGTTGCCTTGTAGTTCCACCTTCGTTGCAGCCTGACTTTAGTCAGTATGACGTACTTCTCCATCTCTTCACAATCGTGCTTTAGCAAATCCGAATAACAAGTATACCTTATTGCACGAAGATTTAAATAATTCGTGTTATGTGACTCCTCGTTGTCGTTATCACCCTCGTTGTTGATTACGTGATGGGAAAGGGAATGCAATGATGGTCTCTCTAATTGAGAGTGATTTGCTCACTTTTATCGGTGGTGGATATCAACGAGCTCGTCAAATGACACGTAGATGGAGGGAAACGTACTGGGAGCATTAGTGGCCTACGCTACTGCAAATTACCTGTTTATCGCTCCTGCCTCAATTACTTACAACCTGCACTAGTGATGGGCAACTTCACTTTCCATTACTGGAGGCCAACCACCCGCTTTTCCTCATAGAGTTTCCGTCGCAACTGTAAATGCTGAATTCGCCTCGGTGTTAGTGAAAAAAGTGGTCCAGATATATTACCATGCGAGCTACCAGGTAAAAATGAGATTGATTGCGAAAATTTCAATATAAAATTCATTTAAAATTAAGTGCCATCTTAATGCTATTAATGAATAAACAAACTTGATTAAAATAGGTAGATCTGGAGTTTCCCCTCTATATACCCAGTCGGAGGTAATGCTGCGGCTTGATATAATCCATTTCCTTTTATGCAGTAAGTAGTATGTTAGGAACCCTCCTGGCCTAGTTTATTCACTCCATGATTGGGTTCAATATTAACGAGAGTATAAAGCCTTGATTATTTTTTTAACCCATAGTTTTAATTTTAGGGAATTAAAGCTCTGCTTTTGTACTTCTACTAGGCGGTATGGCATTCTGACCACTTTAGTATCCCTCAGCCCTTCTGGAAGTCTGGAAGAGCAGCGCATGGGCTGCGGATGGGGAGTCTTTGAAGACAACTAAGAGAAGGGCTGAAAATGTCGTCAGCCTTCTGCAGGTACTCCAGTTCCGTGTTCCATAGGCAAGCTATTAACAAATGAAGCAACACCAGCTGTAGACCATCTAAAAAAGTTCGTTAAGGAACTGTATACGTTGCCTAAATGTAGATATCAATGAAGTTTAACTTGTGATACCTCTCACGCCTTTCTATCAGCTGGATAAAACCCAGACGAAATGGTCGGAAAGGAATGAAGGGAGAACAGAGGCAAGGAAGGACAGAAGCTAAGGTTTATTTTTTCGAAACTACTTAAAGTTTTACGCTCTGTTGACTTCTTTTAAACTAGTGTTCTCGCTACTAGCGATGGACATAGGAGGTGGTCCCAAGCAGGAAAAAACTCTTAACCCAGGAGGATTGTCAAGAGGGGTCAGTGACGTTCCATTTTGATGCCTTCTTAATTGCATGAAAAGGCGATGACTGGTGCCGTTGGCTAGTGGCTATTTTCCTATTTTCCTATTTTTCTCCGACAGCCGAGGAGGGATGTTGGTTAAGGACATTGTCGAAGACGCTGCTTAAAAGAGAAGGAACTAGGTAACACTTTGTTTTAACTTTCGGCTACTCCGGTATCCTGCAGCACTTCCGGGAGTCCTGAGGTTACAAAAGCATGCAACTAACTTTACTGCCCTGATATTGAAACCGGTCTTTAAAAATACAGGAATGGCGCTTGAAAAACAATCGCTAGGTGCATTTAGATATTCAAAATGCACCCAGAGGTTTTGATTAAAATACGATGTTATTCCGTGAAGATTTCAACTGAGAAGTTTATGATTCCCCTTTAGAAAGTATTTCGCCAGTATTCCCAGCCTATTTACACACAACCATCGCGAGCTAGGGAGACATCCCAGCCTAAAGCAGCCGGCAAAAAAAAATTTTAAACTAATTCAAGCATACATGTTCCGAAATTCCCCCAAAAAAACCACCTGGTGCAGACACGCCAGAAACGTGACATTCGGCTGTAACTAAGACACCCCTTTTTCGGCACACAGGAGTGGCGAAAACAACTACTTTGTCCTCCGCGAGATTTAGTGGACTACAAAACACAGCTAGGTTGAGAAACAGAACGCCCGTACTATCATGATGATTGTTAACTCCCTTTACCCTGACAATCTCAAAAAGGGGATTTTGGGCTCTTTTCCCAAATAAAAATGTTATGGTTTAATCATGTAAAGACTAGGAAATGTATTCCATCCGGTATTTGAAATGAAATGAAAACCAGCTGACCAGATTTATTTAAGCTCCTTTTAGAGCAGAACAGGAAGCTTTACTTGCTAAAAGGAAGCAATCGCCACGAAACGACAAAAATTCAAGTCTCTAAAAAGCATGCATTTAAAATTGCCAGTGTGAACCCAATGGTAGTGAGGTAGTACTGGGTAGCAACCTCTTATTGGATTAAGTCCACACTATTTTAAAATGCGCACGCAGATTGCTTGTTTCTCTCCTCATTTGGGTCACGCGGCCACTTAGGGCTCCGTCTTTGTACATTTGCTAAGCGGCCTGGCCTCTGGGCCATGCTAGTGGTCTCTCAGCCCTTCTGTACATCGGGAATATGTGTTCTGCCTTAGTAGTACGTCTTCTCTCAACTTCAGGCAAGTCTTGAGACGGTACAACAGTGGCAGCGGAGAGCCAATCCAATCTTAAAGGACGTCCATTCCAGTTTCTACTGCTGGGTGATAAACTTTAGTGAGGCGAATGGGGAAAAATCTTCAACAACCCCCAAAGAAAGGGTCGAAAATGACGTCTGCCTTCTGTGACTACCACAAAGTCATGAAACATGAGTATAAATAGGGGGTAAGTGTTACAAAGGCATCTCTCTTTGTACCTACTTCCCATACACACCAGCCAATAAATAAAAATCGGCAACAAATATGGAAGATAAGTCTAAAAGCAAAACCTCACCTCCTTGTGTAGACCTCCACCAACCCAATGCACATTCTGCCGGAAAACACTTCATCCCTCTTTCTTTCCTCTGACAAGTGAGAAGCAGTAGCATTAACAAAGTAATTGGGAGTAAAGTCTATATACCTATGTGCACACGTTGGCACTTGGCAACAGTCAACTGTAAGTTTATAACAATTTGGAAATAGCAATTTATAACCTTTTTATTTGCCCAAAACTCCATCACCTGTTGATGCATTCTGCAGGGAGAGAGGGGCGGAGGGATGGAGGAAGGCTGCCTTGTTCTCCCACCTGTACTGAATGAAAGCGCACCTATTCATGTTGGTGATGAGGCAGTGATTTATGCAAGTTACTTTCCACTCTGTAGGGCAATAAACCTCCCGCCTACTTCATTACGGATTATTGGCAGTTGGAGGCAACAGGCTCCAGTTCCGATGTCATGCGTTGGAGTAGCAGCGCTATCGTTCTTCGCCAATCCGAGTTGCTTCCAAGTATTTGAAAATAAAAACTGAGGACTGACCGATGCTATAGCTACTGTTTGGCAAAAGTTATCAGGGGCAAGTAATGCCTACTTCAGTCTTGCTTTAAACTGATCCACCAACCTTGGGTAGGCTTAAGCAAATTAGCCTTTAGGCAAAACATGGAAAAGATGGCGCTTAATGGATGAGAATGTGAGCAAACTAATGTGCTAAAAATTTGGAGGGTGATTTGGCCTTCCTTGAAACTAATTTATGGTCAAATGAGAATGCTTTGATGGCGTGGTTGCGCTGGAGCGCAGGAGAACATCTAAATTCCTTGAAAGGACTTAAGATTTGAACAGCCTCCTTGAGAACTATGAGGCTAGGTTTGGGAGTTAACGTGAGCTTCCAATCCTCGTTTGCATGAATTTTGCTGTCAGAATAAACCAAACAACCAAGAACTAGTTTTGTAGGTAGACTCCTAACCAATTTGTCTATTCACCGACATGGGTATGTTGAGATAAGATTCGTTTATTAAACCTTCACCTGTCTCGGCTTATGTATATGGACGTCAGCGGCTGCATGGTACTCTTATAGAGTCTCACAATTGTTCTATCTGCGTTATTCCGCTGTGCAGATTCAGTTAAGTAGTAATTTGAATGGGCTCTTTGCAAAGGAAGTCGGTATGACATTTTGACGTTTCTCCGACTTCAAGTGGACAAAGCAAGATCATGATTTGGTAAACTTTAAAGGCGAGATGTTAATTGTCAAGGCTAGCTCAAAGGCTGGTCTCGTCCTTGCTGCTGCAACTGACTGAAATCACCAATCACGAGGCTCGAACTTAGATGTTAAGAGCCACGAAGGAACGATTTGTAGCCCAATCTACGTTTTTCCAGTAGACCGGTGAAAAACAATCCCCTTATCCTTTCTTCTCGGCTTTTTATAAGTCCCTGGTTCTTGTAGGCCTAATTTCGCTGAAGAAGTGGAGGCAGAGTACAAAATATAAGCCCGTAAAATGATGGTTTACTGCTATTTTGAGTCCGTCCGGGTTCTTCTCACCACAGCATTAATCAACAGGTTCACCTATTAACTGGGAACTCTCTGCTGGAGTCGTTAGAAGTCATTTCAAATAAGGCATGTATGATGTGACTGTTACCGCAGAGGGTGGAAATATTCGCTCCTGATTAAGTTCATGACTAAAATCGGCGCAAAGACCAAACTGCAAATCAGTTGCGAGCTTCAAAGACTTTCCTTTTGGCTACACTCGCCTAAAACTCAGACGGCGTGGAGTGAATTATGGACGAGTCAAGTTGGGCCAAGGACGAGATCATAAACTTATTGGTAAAATAATCTACCCGAGAGGACTTTAGTCTCGTGGAGCAAATTAATTTCCAAGGCAGATCCCTGGCACAGTAATTCCCACAAAGCAAGTCCTCACTTAAGGCGGTCACTTCACAGAGACGAAAACCCATGCGACCAGACATTAGCTCCGTTACACATCGTTAGTTTGACGATGGAGTCAGTAGATTGCGATTTCGAAGCAAATTTAGGAATTTATTGCAGCGTCTGAATTTCTCTTTCCCTTGAACCTTGTGATATTCCGTCTCAGGGGAAAAAAGCCCAAAAAATGATCCTTTGTTAGACTGAAGTGATGGCTTTAACAGATTTGCAATAAACGCGGATATAGTTTGTACAAAAGCCAAGGTTTTGTCCCTTTTAGCTGCCTCACGACTGTCAACAAGACAAGGAAAACACATGCTGCTATCTCATATCCTCATCACAAGCGCAAAGGACGGAAATGCAAACTTGGGATGCTTCAATGTTTCCTGCAAAATAGGTTATGCAAAATTTATGAGGAAAGTTCATTCACAAAATCCTCTAGCATTCGTCCGATAGGATGTATGGACGATAGCCCACCACTTAGTGGTACAAACAAAAGTTTTAGTTACAAAACGTCAACGAAAATGGAGAAGTATGTGGTAAAATTTGTCAAGGTGTGAACGAAGTAACGAAGTATGGAACTGGAACTACCGCCTCCGACATAGAACGCATATTCTGTAGTAACAAAAGAAGGGAAAACAGGGCCGTTATAAAGTTTGTTCCAAATCCATATGTCATATAGCTATCAACATGATTAGTGCAACAGTGGTCGCTAATAGTAACCTATTTAAAGTTAACCATCCAACAGTTTTGGTAGGTTCCCTACTTCTGTTTTTCAGAGTTAACAAGTTTCAAACTACCCTCTTTAGGCAGCATCGACAATTGCTACATGGATTAGCATTTTACCGTCTCTCCATGCGTCTCAGTTGTTTCTTTTAGGTGTTACTTTTGACATTTCCTCGACTGACGTGACTTGCAGTCAAGATGTGGGGTCAGCGCAGTGGATGTAAAATTTATATCCCTCGACTTGGTAGTAAGTTTGGATCACCCACTTCTCCACTTCTTGCCGTCTACTGATTTTAGCAGATTAGTCGAGTATGGAGCGGAAGGCCTAAGCGACGGTAAGTGGGTCTGTTGGCAATACTTTTGCAAGTGGCACCATCTAGTTTGAATGGTTTTACGTTAAAATGCTTCACTCAAAAATTTCGCCTTGATAACCTCCTAATTCAGAGCCTTGAGACTTACCTGAAGACGAATGAAGACATTACTTGGGTTGAAAATGTATTATTGAAATGAAGAAAACATTCAGGCTACTAGCGCGGCCCAAGGGCCAGTTCACCCGGAGAAGGTACAATGACCTAACATCTAAGTGGCCCTGTGACCAAAAACGAGAGTTTAACAATCCACCAACTTATTGGATAGTCCCTCTCCTTTTTTAAGTGTCATCCCCGGCGCATCCACCATTATAAAGTAATCAGTGCTATGAAAAAAGCACCCGGGAGCCAATCGTAACAGCCATCGAATTTGTGTGCAACAGAGACGATGCCTGACCAAAACGTCACTGATTCCCCTCGGCACTTCCACTGGATCTAGATTTTCATCCAGTATAAAAACTATTTTGTGGAATGGTTTATGTGCAGACCGTCTCGTTCTTAAATCACTAGTCATTGGAGCACCGACTAAAAAGCAAAGCCAGATAACATAGAATGGCTAATGACTTACTGGTGGAATACGTAACCAGCGTTACAGAGATATGGGTGTTTAAAAAGGCACAGTAAAAATTGAAAGCATCAGTTTTTTTTCCTTTATTTATGCACAAGTCTTAGCTTAAAATGGTCAAACTGTGGATAATTCCTTATTTATTTTAGTGTTACTACGTCTCTAATTTGCCACTTTTGGATGGATGCTGCGTTTACAAAAAAGAGGAAGGGGCTGCTGCACTATTTATATCTCAAGTTCATTAATTTAAAGTTTGATCTAATCCACTTTTCTCGTCCAGAAGCCTAAAGAGGCATTAAATTCTCGCCAAAGAACACAGACAGAGGATGAGAAAAAGTGGGAGTGGGGACTTTTTAGGCTAGTTCTCGAATCAACACATCCAGTCTCGCAGGTGAGGGTTGAGAAATCCCCCCTTCATTCCCGTTTCTCTTTCCGAAGGGTCACAACGAATTATTTACTTTGGTGTCACGTCTCCTTAGTTATTTTAGTAAGCTTTGCATTCAAAGTCATTTTATTATCAGGGAAATCATTCAGTCTGCGCCTGTCAATGTCACCTATGGAATTATTTCGTATTTGCGAATCTAACCAGCTGGTTTTAGTGTTTAGTTCTTTTATAAAAGGCGTTTTTATAAATTTACAAGCAAGTATGACAATAATAAGTAAACTTTAAGGACTTTAAAAGCTAGGCTAATTTCACGTTCATTCTGGTGGCGCAATCTTTCCACCTGGAGTCATGTGAGCTCTGATGGAAGGGCTTTGGTGGGTTACAATCTGTCTTTAGACGTATCGGAAATACCAAATAAGACATAGGCTATCTTTTTGGTGAAAATACTGTTTTAGGGTGTAAAATAAGATAGTCTTTGCATCTAGTTACCCGGCAATGCCGCAGAGATGGGCGAGGAATACGGACTGACTGGTAATCCCTTTCGCTGATTCCCTCATTTCTATCTACCAGTTTCCCTCGGCTAGGGGAGGTGTTGATGGGCAACATAGTGATTAAGCGATCTCTGATGAGGTATTTGCTATATTGTGAGCATTTAAAATCGCCACGTACTCATTGGATGAGATTGCCCAACCAATGGGAGGGAGAAATCATTTTAAATGAGGTCTTAAGCTCCCGTTCTACGCATTGGCGATACTCTCACCAAATGGAATAATTAAGCAGCTTACTTTGCAAGTACGCCACTTTGGCACTCATGTTTTTTGCCTTTTATACACCTTTTCCAAGTCAACGCAGGCCACAGCTTAGTGTTTACCATTATTATATAAAATAACATATTTCTAAGTGAAAATTCTTTCGCTACATCTGGCACTTGGAATTTACATTCCCTCGAATGTATTTTTAATCGGGTCATAATAGAATGACAAAATGCCTTAGAACGATGTATTTTTGTTTCCTTACCCAATGCAGTCGTCGAAACGAAGTTGATGTTGTAACAGAACAGTGAGTACCGCTTGTGGGATTACATTCATCTCTTTGTAGCAAAAACGGAATTTGAATGAGCCTAATAGCAACTTAAGCAAAGCAGCGTGCCACTTTCCTAGAAGATTTATCTCATTCACGCACTCTAAAATAGCGCCGATCTCGCCAAGATAAGCTGTTATCGTTAATCTGGAGGCACTTTGCCGCGCGAGATTATGGCATAGTAAACTAACCTCCCATTCTAGTGCCTTAAAACAAAACACTAGTAACGTTCCTTTTAATTTTAAATGCTCTGATTAGAGGTTCTTCCAGCCAAAGACTACAACTCTTTGTAATTAGTAATAATTCCTGCTTCTGTCCCTGCTTTTCCGCAATCTACATTTATGCCTTTTGGGATAATTAGTATCAAGCAAAAAACAGCGTGGCCTTCTCTTCTGCGCATTCAGGACAGGCACTCGCTATCACGTTTGGCATGAGAAAGACCTGTTGGCTACTCCTGATCATTTATTCGGCTGGAAGGGACAATTGCTTTAGTGGTTATCAAAGTTCCTATGCCACGCCGTTCCAATGAGCCTTATTGGGAGGACTGTCCTTGCTTATAATTACTAGTTTGTGCTCCTTCATGACTAGTTTCTCCTTCTTTGCTATTTTACGCATTATCACGCCTTCCCATCGGGCAGCCTCGAGCAAATGGCTTCCATTGTTTTGACCACTCCATGCCACTTTTTAAGTTGATGGATGCAAAGTTATTTTAACGTGCCTAACAAGAAGTCCTTTCTTCCAGCTCAGACTGAATTGTGTAAAAAACATGTTTTCCTTGAAGGCATTGGCCATTTTCATGTGATAGTGCTTGCGTGATTGAATATTACTTCTTGGTGAAGATAAATACATATAGGACCGAATTGAACGAGTATTTGTGAAAATAAGACATCATATCACTTTACTGCGACCCGAGTAGGACTGCCTAAAGTTTGTGCAAAACTAGGGTACTAAAGCAGTGACCTAAAGTTTGTGAAGGGTCCTGTCAACTACCACCTGATACTTGACCTCAATGCTCTTCTCGGTAACACCACACCCTCATAGATACGGTGACCCATTTTTGCATTGACAATATTATATATTTTGTGAGAGGAAAAAGATTTGTGTAAGTCTGTCTTTATGTGTTCTTGCTTTAAGGCCTCATTATTCGAGCACGACACTGCTGGTGCCAGTCACCTCTCCAGAGTGATTTTTGTTTGTGTTTATGCATCAATTGATAAGTAAAACGAATTTTTATCATGCAAGTTTCTACGGCGACGATTCCCCTCGCCAATAAAGAATCCGTATTTCCCTGTCCACTTTTAGCCTCAACTTTGAAGACAACTTCCTGTAAGGCTATTATTTAATTGCATTTTGACCTTCCCAGCTACCCCAACTCGAAAAAGCGTGGTAGAAATCAACGCCCAGATTAGTCTATGAGCTTTCCAAATCGTCTCCACTTGAGCTATCCCTTTCCCACGTCGGTCTGGTTTGGGGTCTAGTTGTGGGAATTGGCCATTTGTGATCAACCGGTGCGTCGCCTCTGGCAACAGAGCGGCAATTTGGGGGATTTGCGAATCGCCTCAAATGAAGTGGTTCCACGCAATTCCTCTCTAGTACTTGCCTTGTATCCGTCGATCCATATTTTAATGCTGATGACTCCATGTGATTTAGCAAGAATTAGACCGTCATGAAAAGGTAAAGCGGAGCTACGACCAGCTATAATAAGGGGATGTAATCTCCTCCGAAACGCACGGAGCCATGCAGCATAAGTGTACTTTGAGTGACCAATTTATGTACTTTGGAAACGAATTTCTTCTATTTTTGTGTTTCATCAAGATCAAAATAGCCAACTGGAATGCATACTAGAAATACATGGCAGAATACGAGGAAAGAAGGAAAAACTATGCCCCTTAGTGGTCGATGCGATGGTTGAACAGATTGTAACGAAGTTCATGACAATCCATTGTCACAGAAACACTGTTAAAGTGGCTTTAATGGATATGCTTCTTCAGTGGCGGTAGGAGGACATTTCAAGTGGAAATCACTCAGGATCACGCTGCTATGAAAGCATCAAAGGAAGCTGTAGTTCACATTGCATGCAAACATCTTAATTGAGATGAGAAGAATCATCATGGAAAAGCCTATTTGGGAGTCTATGACTAACTTTTTAGCCTCACTCCTACTATGGGAGAGAAAATTTCTCTTCCATCAGGGGAATTGACACGTAGTTAGAAAAGTCATACTCGTAAGGCAAACCACGTGCAACACTAAAGGAGACCAGATTTTTACTTTCTTTTATGCATAGAGAACAGTTTGTCCTGAGACGTGCAGGAAGACTTTAAAAATTCATTAAACATTTTTATTTCAGTCGAATACGTCATAGGAGGGGGAATGTGGTCGGCCACACAGGGAGGATCAAAAAGTAGCCAAGCCTTTAATGATCTCTTTGGGCACGCAGTTACAGGACTGCTACTGTTCTTGTATTTGCCTTTTTTACGTGTTGAAAGCACATAAAGAGGCGCCTTAGAACCCCATGAATTGTTAAAGCCTCTAG